>NC_039264.1:31625537-31693889 GCF_003368295.1 Carassius auratus
ACAGTATTGAGATTACTTTGGGGAGGGTAGTTTGGCAGTAATGAGTTTATCCCTGCATTCTGCTGCTGATAAGATGGCTGTCCCAGTGTACCATAGGTGAACAGTTTCTTTGGCTTGGCTGTCCTTTGGGATCTTCTGACTACCTCCACCTCCAATTGGTGTTCATCCTCCCCACTTGCATCCTGTCATGTTGCTCTTCCTCCACTTGATGTTCATCCTCCACTCTGAAGTCCTCAAGACCTCTGTCCTGTGTGTGTGATGTGTTCTGAACATGCTCCTGGGTGTCTATGCCTTCTCTGACAGAAGAGTGAAACTCAGGAGCTTCAGTCCTTAGCCTCTGATCAGTCTGAGGGTGATGCACTGCTTGATAATGCTCTGCCTGTTGGGATCTCACCAACCTGTAGCATGGAATCTGCTGGTAAGTGTATTCCTCATCAGAGCTGTCTGTGTTTTCTTCATGAGTATCTGCAATGGTTTGTTTCTGTTTTTTTAACTTTGTTTTTCCTTTTGAACATGGTGCAGGAAGTGTTTCCTCTAGTGGCAGTTCGTTCACTGGCAAAAGTAAGTTCCTGTGTAACACACGGAGGGTTTTGGGTCCCTTCTCAGGTTGCACCTTATAAACTGGTCCATTATCAACTCTCTCCACAACACGGTGTACTGTCTGCTCCCAGTAAGCGCGCAACTTCCCAGGCCCCCCTCTCTCTGACAGGTTTTTTACCAGCACTCGGTCGCCTGGCTGAAGAACAACACCCCTGACTGCTCTGTCATACTGACTCTTTCCTTTGGCTGACGATTTTTCACTGTTGTTTGCAGCAATTTCATATGCGGAACGCATCCTCTTTGCCCACTTCTGTGCATATGTCTGTCGATTAGATGACTCAGACTCTGTCTTTGGTGGGAACAGTAAGTCAACAGGTAAGCGTGGAGGTCGACCAAATAAGAGGAAGAATGGGGAAAAGCCGGTGGCCTCATGCCTTGTGCAGTTGTAGGCGTGCACGACATGGGGCAGGTGATCTTTCCACTGACTCTTTTTTTCCTCTTCCAGGGTACGCATCATCTGCAGAAGTGTGCGGTTCAGTCTCTCCACAGGATTACCTTGTGGGTGGTACGGTGTGGTTCTTGAATGACCAATACCAGCCAGCTGCTGTAACCTGTTGAACAAACTGTTCTCAAACTCCTTGCCCTGATCGTGGTGGAGCTTCTCCGGATAACCATAGCGAGGGATGAAGTCTTGAAATATCTTATCGGCTGCTGTTTTTCCCGATTTGTTCCTTGATGGGTATGCTTGAGCAAAGCGCGTGAAGTGGTCAACGAGGACCAGGATGTATTCATAGCCTTGGCTTTGCTCCAGGTGGAGATAGTCAATGCACACTAACTCAAATGGACTGCTTGTGGATATGTGTTCCATTGGCGCTCTCTGTGGAAGATTTGGGCGTTTCTGTTTAATGCAGCTGCATCTTTGTTTACATAGTCCTCTATTTCCTGCTGCATATTTGGGCCAATAAAAACTCTCGCGGCGAGATGAGATACTTTCTCTGCACCAACATGGCCCATGTCATTGTGGAGGGTCTTTAAGCACCAGAGGTTTCCACTTCTCAGGGAGGACAAGCTGCCTGTGTTGTTCAGTCCGCCTATAGAGAATCCCGTCATCCACTTCTAACTTATTCCATTCATACAGCAGTCTCCTTGTCTCTTTCCTCATGTTTCTTTTGTCCCTTTTGTTGGGAATCCAGTTTTGAAGTTTTAGGGAAATAACTTCTGAGATAGCAGATTCCTCTTGCTGTGCTGCCTGGATGTCTTCTGATGGAACACTGGAAAATACTCGCAGATGGCACAACCTCTGCACTTCCACCTTCCAGCTGCAAAGCTGGCAACCCAAGGTACGTCACCTTCTTGAAGGGCTTTGCTGCCTTGCCATACCGCAGACACAATCTCAGGTGACATGGTCTCCGTGTGGTCTTTCATGCCATCCTGAAGTTTCACAGGATACCTTGACAGTGTATCTGCGTCAGTGTTGATCTTCCCTGGCCTGTACTTAATATCGAAGTGAAAGTCGGCCAGTTCACCAACCCATCGGTGTCCAACGGCATTTAGTCTGGCAGTGCTAAGGACATATGTCAAAGGGTTTTTATCCGTGAAAACTGTGAATGTTGGAGCATAATACAAGTAATCACGAAACTTGTCACAAATGGGCCCACTTGAGAGCCAAGAACTCAAGTTTTCCGGAGTGGAGGTGGTAATTTCTCTCGGCAGGTGTAAGAGTTCTGGAACCCATACCCCAATGACCCGCAACTTGTTGTCCTGCCGCTGATATAGCACTGCTCCTAATCCTTCGTTGGACGCATCGGTGTGCAGTATGAATGGAAGGTTAAAGTTTGGATAAGCTAAGATGGGTGGATTCGTCAACATGTCAACTAGCTTGGCTACTACATCCCTGTGCTGTGCTCTCCATGTGATTGGGGTTCTGGATGGGAAGTTGTCCTTTATCTACTTTCTGAGCTCCAACTTTACTTTTGTTTATCTGATTTTTGGAGTGACTTCCGTCTGTTTTCCGTGGGTTTCTGTAATAGTTCAAACAGTGGCTTAGCAAGTCGAGAGAAGTCTTGGATAAAGGAGCGGTAGTACCCCAGAAACCCCAGCAGGGACTTGACATCTCCAACTGTGCGAGGCTCTTTTTCTTGAGTGCCATCACTGCTGCCAAATCCTGTGGATCAAATCTTGACTCCTTCCCCAGACACCAGTCGGGCCGAGGTAACGAACCTCTCTTTTAAACAACTCACACTTGTTGATCTAAGTTTGATGCCGTGTTCTCTCATGCGACTGAGAACTTGTCTGAGGTGATGTATGTGATCCTCAAAAGACGTTGAGTAACACAGCACATCGTCTAGGTATGGAGCACAGCATTCATCTCGAATACCTTCCAACACACCCTCAATACACCTCTGGAAAGCTGCAGGTGCGTTCGTCAAGCCAAATGGTATCCGTATCCATTCATACAACCCCCAGGGTGTACTGAAGGCTGTAAGGTGTCTGGATTCCTCGCTCACAAATCCTTGGTGGTACGCGCTGCCTTGATCCAGGATGGAGAACCATGTGTTGCCCCCCAAACTATCAAGAAGGTCTTGGATTCGGGGCAACGGATGACGATCTGGAATGGTCTTCTGGTTCAGGCCTCTGAAGTCTACACACAGCCGCAGACTCTGGTCTTTTTCCGCACACAAACAACCGGAGACGAATATGAAGACACAGATTTGCGGATCCAGCCTCTGTCTAGGAGATTCTGCACATACTCTTTCACCTCCTTATATAGGGGTTTAGGTATGGAGTTATAGCATCTTTGAACAGGGTTGTTGTCTACCACATTAATTTTTAGCTGTAAGTCAGGTATACAACCGATGCCTCCTTCTTCTTTTAAAAACACATCAGACTCCTCGAAAAGCATCTGGCGCACCATCTCCTGCTGCTGCTGATCAAGATGTTCTAATTTGACCGGGGGGTGCCACTTTTCTTGTGTGTGAGACTCTACTGAGCTGTTCGTTTCTGCTGCTGGCACCACTGCTTGGGCTAACCTGTGCGACACATGTGTAAGTATCACTTTTCGACTTTGCTGGTTGCTTAGCCGGGGAACAAAGATTGACTGGTTTGCTGTCAACCATTTCTTCTATACAGCCTAAGACTGTCCTTGGTGGCAGAAAAATGTCATGCTTGGTGGAGTTGCAGAATGGAGATTTTCACCGCTTTGGAGGCACCACCGGGCACATCAACTAATGCAGGAAATAGTTGTAATCCCTCCGGTAAGACACTTTCTAAGTTGGGTTCAAAAAGCATTGTTCCTCCCTGTGGCCATGATCTGACACGACACTTCAGTTCACATATTTGACTACTTGGAACTGTAAGACCTTTCTTCCCCACTCTGATGGTGTCATTTGCCGGCTTTGTTTTGGCTGGAGTATCACTAATTACGGACACAATAGTTTCAGCTGTATCTCGATGGAGCTTTAATGCCTCTGCTAGCAAATCACTAAGACTGACACTTTCTGGCTCTTCCCGACTCTCTAAAATAATTTCCTCTATCACATTGAACCCTAGCAACAGGCCACTAACACAGCTCTGACTCACTAGCATGGGTACATTAATGGCTACCTGACCATGTTTTACACTTTTGATTCCACCAATATTTCAGCCCACCCTTCAAAAGGTACATCTGTTCCATTAGCAGCTGTGATTCTGAGTGTATTATCTGGTAGTAGGTCTGTGAGTGGCTGGATTTTAATGTCAGGTAAATGTTCCTTTAGCCAAGACTTTTCCAGTATCGTAACCTGAGCTCCACTATCTAGTAGTGCATCAATCTGCACACCGTTGAGAGTACAGTTTAGCAAGCACTTTCTGCCTATCAGTTTTGCTAAATGTTTTCCTTTTCTTACTCTGTGCTTCGATAGTGATGGACAATGAGTGGGAGTTATGAAGTCATGGCTGGTTACGGAAGCAGGGGACTCTGGCTCTTGTTTGGTCACTGGTGGTCCCTCCCCAGTGACCCCATCACATTTCCCGCTGGCTTATGTTTTGACAGGCAGCCCACAGCTCTGTGCCCTTCCTGGCCACACCTGAAACAGTGGTTGCAGTTTGCAGTCCCTTGAGCTAAACATGACTTGCATTTTCCCCTTGTGACAGACTTGGGTGGTTGCACGGTACTTAACGGATGGGCCTGTGACGGCACTGGAGTACTGGCTGTAGGGGTGAGAGCCTTCTCTATAGTTTTTTGCTAAGGCAGAGACATGTGCTGTCAGTTCGTGTATAGCTGTGCGGTTAGCCTGGACTTCGGCTTGCGTTTGAAGAACGCTGGCTTGAACTTCAGCTGGAGGCTGGACTGCGTGTTGTCTCTCCCGTTGTTGTGTGGCATTGACTGTGACTGTTTTGGTTTTGTGTGTCTGACCTAGGCGTGCCTGTCTCTCAACCTCTTCACTAACTGACTTTGTCATTATCTCTAAGATGAAATCATCAGTTATACTTGTATTGGTAAGGAGGGGTTTAAGGTCTCGCCTTACATGTGCATATTTCTCACTTATCCCCTGATACAGCGAGTGAAGAAATACCCCATGGACAAGTTTGTCGTCATATTGAACTCTGAGCTACCTTGCTGAGAAGCAAACAATATTCTCTGTTTAAGCCCCATTAACCGGTACATGAACTGTTGTGGGCTTTCTCTGTCCTGTTGTTTGGTATTGCTAAGCTCCTGAAATAGCTCTGCACTACTCTTGTCTCGTAAGTGTGCTCTGAGGAAACGTTTAAGCTCAGCTACAGTTAACCCAACTTTGGTCGTCAGCATGTCTTTGAAAGTACCAGGCTTAATTATCTTTAGAACAGTACGAATTACTTCTGCCTCAGAGAAATTCTCAGATATCCCTTCATCAATCTGCCTACACAGTGAGCTATAGCTAACATCAGAATCTGAGTCAGAAATCTGGCCACTGTATATCTTGAATTCTCTTCGAGGCAGTAAAGCAGCAACATCTGTCAGCTTTATCACATCAGTTACCTGGCTGGCTACAACTGATAATTTGTCTGCCTTAACATTCACAACTGAAGGTGCCACTAATGATTCAGTCTCTGCCAGTAACTCACGTTGCTCTTCTGCAGCCGCTGGAGGTTGTTGCAGTTCAGTGATGAGATCATTGAAGACTAGCAGGCGGGTCATGCCTTGGTCCTCTTGACTTGCCAACTCGTTACCTTTTAAAAAGTCCACGATGAAGTCATAGAGTTCCACCTCCGTTGCATCATCCCCTGGTAGATCTTCCCCCACCTCATCCTTGATTGAGGCTGCCAGCTTGTGGAGTACATCTGTCTTGGCGGAGCTGATCAGCTGATGAAGCTGCCTCTGGATTCCCCTACGCAGTTCTTGTAGCGCAGACATCTCTTCCCCTCAGGAATCGTTGGTGTAGCACGTTGGTCCAGGAACTTGATGTCAGGTTCATTTATTGGTGATTAGCTGCCATCAGGACAAGGCGCTAATCCCGGACGAGCCCCCAAAATTGTTGCCCCCCTGGCCTGGTGAGTGTCAGGGGGATGATTGTGATTTTAAATCCTGTATATAGAAACAATGAGACGAAAACTTTAGCTTCTGTTCAGCTCAACTGCAGTATTTATTCTGCTTCCACAAAGGAAAAAATTATAATATTTGACTCCTTGAGATAATAAACAAAATGCTTGTTGTAGCATCAGGTATTTCACAATACTTTCAAGTATGTAAGATATCACAATATCTTCAGAAAATACCAAAATATACAATAGAATAATAATAACGGAAGCACAGTAAAATAAAACACCTTAATGTCCATACTTTTCATTGTGCTTCATTTAACATGAATTGTATATTGACCAGTTCAACAACAACATTTTTTCTTATTCTCATTTGGTTCTTGTAATAAACATTAGTTCCGTCAATTTACCAACACAAATTACAACATTTGCATCACTCTTAAAATCAACTACTCTGTTTAAACACAGGAAAACATTTAACATGATGTGTTATACACACATTAGCACTAAATGCATTTTCAGATCAGTTAACAACACTAAACGAGACCATTCGCGTTTCTATTGTTTACTTGGTTACTCATAACAACGGGTCCGCTAGCTTAGTATGGCAGTGTATAGCTGAACATCATGATTTTACACATTATGGCAAAACTACTCAACTCTAAACATTGCACGTACTCACTTACCGATTCACAACACTCTTATCTCTTATACTGAGATACATGCATACCATTTTGAGGAACATTAACCCACCTGTATATAGAAACAATGAGACGAAAACTTTAGCTTCTGTTCAGCTCAACTGCAGTATTTATTCTGCAGCATTTGTCTCATAATGGTTTTAAGTTCCTCCCGGTGCTCAGCGCCATCTAGTGACCTCTATAAGTATCAACCCACCATAGTAACAAGTACAATAAAATGAAATTGGCCTCTTCATACCTATTTAGTAAACATTATCACAAAAAAAAATATATATATATATATGGGTGTCTACTTTTCCCAGATTGTTCACCTCTTCGACAAATGGCTGTACAACAAAATGTACTAACTCAATTACCTTTATTTTTTTTATTTTTTTATCTCTTATGCCTAACTTTGAACACCCCTTTTAACCCTTTACATATGTCTGATGATTCAGGAGACGAGTCGGTGTCAGTGAAAATTGGAAATTCAGTCACTCTAAACTCTGGTCTTACTCAAATTATGGAGGATGACAAGATTCAGTGGGGGTTTTTAGATGATGCAAGAATATGGTTGTCTGGATATGAATACATTTTAATAGCTGAAATCAATAAACGGCCAGACAGCATGATTATATCTAATAATGCTCTTGATGGGAGATTCAGAGGCAGACTGAAGCTGGACAAACAAACTGGATCTCTTACCATCAGAAACACAATAATTCATCATGCTGGACGTTATAAACTGCAGACCAAATATATGAAGATCAATTTCTTTTTAACAGTCTATGGTGAGTTAAGAAAACATGTTTATGTTATATTAGCTGGATCTGATTTTTGAGGGGGTCATGACCCAGTAACCCCCATGCAAATTACGCATGATTGTCAATATATTGAACAGTATTAATCTATTTACTCCTGTTTCTGTTGTTCTTCATGTGTGTGTTTGGTGATACAGATGAAATATCAGTGATGGAGGGAGATTCACTCACTTTAAACTCTGATTTTACTGAAATGATGGATGATGATGATGAGTTTTGGAGGATTCAGTCGAAGGTTTTGACTGATGTTCAGATTGAGTGGAGGTTTTTAAAGACTTTAATAGCTAAAATCAATAGACGTGTTAACACAAGCACCGTATACGAGTATGTTCTCGATGGGAGATTCAGAGACCGACTGAAGCTGGACAATCAAACTGGATCTCTGACTATCACAAACATCACAACTGAAGATGCTGGAGATTATAAACTAAAGATAACTGGATCAAAACCGTCATCAATAACATTTAGAGTTTCTGTATTTAGTAAGTAGTGATTGTTTTCCCTGTCCTTCACATATGCTTGATATTAGCATTTATTAACTGAGCTGATCTCAGTTTGATGTTTTTATTCCTCAGACTCTGAACACTGTTGTGGTTCTACTGAAGCTGTGATCCGATTGGTCCTCTCTGCTCTGGTGGGCGTGGTTACTGTAATTCTTCTGGTTTATGACATCAGATCCTGAAGAGCTGAACAAGATCAAGCACATCGTCACACATCAGGGAACATGACTGATGATGTTATTTCTCTCAAATTACAGTGTATTCATATTTGTGAGATTTGTTAAATGAATGCTATATATGTTCATTTTTTCAACAAAGTACAGAAGTCTAAAGCAGAATGCGAACTTCAAAGGTCCTTCAAGTGTAATTTATTCTTCTGGTGTTTTTGTCATAATACTGATGATTATTTGAGCTTGTGTTATATTGTTCACTGTCAAATTTGTAAAAAAAACTTCCACAAATCGAAAGTAACAGCAAAGTTGCTTTACAGTAAGAGTGTGTTTCCACTACAGCATCAAATCTGAGCTCTGTACCGCTGACAATGCTACAATGCCACTGCTTTGGGGCATGCCAAATTTAGTGCAGAGCACACCTCTTAAAGTAGTCATATGATGCGATCTCAAGTTTTCCTTTACAAGCTGTTTGTGCATATATAAGTTCCCTAAAATTGCAAATACTAAAGTCTGAAACCCAAAGATATATTCTTTATAAAAGTGAAGCCCCCTTTGTAATAGTAATTGGTTGTCGCATGCTGTTTTTCACTAAATATTTTCATAAAGTTGAGGAATTCCCAACCTTTTTGATACTCTTGAATGCTTTCAACACTTTCTCTGCACCGCTTTCAATCCCATGATGCACCACGCATGCATTTTAATACATTCGGGAAACATCCCACAGCACAACAACCTGAGCCCAACTTCAGTCTACTTATCACTTTAACTTTAACTATCTAAGTATTCGGCTCCACTAGCCAGATCAATAAACAAACACAGACCAGATGAAATTAACTTCAGGCCAGGTGCATGCGCCCGATGAAATGTCTTTATTTCTCAGATTAGACACACAAATCTCTTTTTACTACTGAAGTCCATCTGTCATCAGTATTTGCTTGCATTTATCAATAAACTTTTCCCACTCTGAGGATCAAGTCTCTCCATGCTTTATTACATATGTTATGTGGCTCCTGGATTGTGTATTTCATTACTGTCACATATAAGCTTTACATTATTGAAAACATTATTTGTAAATGTTTACATTATAATTCAGATCATTAGTTAAAAAAAATTTTTTCTAAGATAATTAACAAAATTATTTCCCACAACTTCTACTTTAACCGGAGATAATATTGATTTGCAAAATATAATAATATACTCTGAGAACAGTTGAAGCCTACATACTGTATACAGTATTTCAGTGATCAGTTTGTGTCTGTGTTTCATCTGAGGATGAACAATACCATCTTGTGGCTCAGCCTGAATCTGCTTGTTATCAGGAGTGATTTGCTCAGTATCCTCTGCCACTGACTCCACTAGTTCTGTCTGATTGCTTTTGAAGGCAATCCTATATATATATATATATATATATATATATATATATATATATATCCTTATATATATTTATTATAATTATTGCACACATAGAGTGAGCCAAGACACTTGCAGGATCTCATGACGAGACGGTTGCTTTAAGACACTTTTAACATGTTTTGGGTCAGTTTATTACTGTTGAAAATGAAGCAAACAGTCTACATTATATGAAGTTGAAGCCTACTAGAGCTAAATGCAAGAAAGCTCAAACATTATGAAATAATTGACAAATAAAGTGTGAAAAAAGAAATCTGTAATTGGTCAGACACATCAACACAGAATAACTGGGTAGATTTTGACCGACAGTGAAGATTCACATGACTATATAACAGATCAGCTTCACATTAGATCATTGGAGAAGAGATCTCCAAAGAGAGCAAAGGACACTGCCTTCCCCAAACAAGACCCCACTCTCCCTCTCCCCTTTCACCCAAACCCCACCCACCACCAGGTTTGACTGAAGTTCAATAAGAATATCTATACACCACATATTATATATCTTGTGAATCTGTTGCCTTTCCCTTTATATTTAATAAAGGTGAATTTTATTAAATTAGAATATTAAATTAAATTAGTCATGGAAAAGTTAATTTATTTCAGTAATTCAACTCAAATTGTAAAACTTAATAATATATATTATATATATATATATAAATATAATATATAAATATATTATAAAATAAATTCAGGGCACACAGACTGACGTAGTTTAAGTCTTTGGTTCTTTTAATTGTGATGATTTTGGCACACATTTAACAAAAACCCAAAAAATTCAATATCTCAACTAGGCATATGCCGGTATCAAATTTTCCTGTTGCATTTAATTGATAAGTATTTTATCACGGTATATGTTATTATCAGGATATTGAAATTTTGTTCTAAAAAAGTGGTCATAATACAGTGTACAGTGTTTTTCTTATAACAAAAATAACTAAACATTTTAAACAATAAAGCAATACAGAAAAATATAAAAGTTAAATTTTTACACATTAAAGGGCAAAAGAACTATAAAAACCAATAGGTATCACTTTGCAATAAGACCTCATTAGTTAACCTTAGTTAATGCATTAACATTCAAGGCAAGGCAAGTTCATTTATAGCACATTTCGTACACAATGGTAATACAAAAAGAAATTTAAAATAAAAATAAAACAAGCAATTTAAGAACTTGAAAATGAAAATGATTAAAAAATTGACTTAAAATGAATTTAAGACTGTTTAAAAATAGAAAATTATTTTACATAAAATAAAGTGCAATACATAAAATATAGTGTAATCAGTTCGGACATCGCATAGTGCTCATTCAATAAGTGCACAGCTAAACAATGAGCAATAGCTACATTTACTATAGAAGTTATTAATCTTTGTTAAATCTTAAAAGACTTAAATAACACAGTTGCAACTTTCAATTTGAACAATGTGTTATTAAATATTGGAATACCTAAGATTAATGGATGTTCAGAATATTTTTTTTCATTGGCAGTTTATATTAACAAATTAAGTCATAATTGCCATAATAAGCCATACAAAAAGTGTGAATGAACAATAAAAGATCAAAACACTTTTAAACAATATTTAGGGCATTTGTAGTCCAGATTTTTTCTTTCTTTTTTTTAATGAATGTTTGAAGATAAACAGCCAATTAAGTCTAAATATTTCAGTAGTGGGCTCTGTAAAAAATACCATAGGAAAAAAACAAATCTGAATAGTTATTTAAGATTATGTATGGTTTAGAAAGTAACAGCTGCTTTTTTTTTTTTTTTTACTGTGTTAACAGGGTAAGGGCTGCATTTAACGGCATCTCCTGTCAGAGTGAATGTGATTTCATCTCACGTGTTCCTCCATGTGCTACTCATTTTACATCAGAGCCCATGTGCTCTTTCAAGTACCGGATACCGGTACAAGTCTAATCTCAACAAATTAGAATATGGTGACATGCCAATCAGCATGCTAATCAACTCAAAACACCTGCAAGCCTGAGCCTTCAAAATGGTCTCTCAGTTTGGTTCACTAGGCTACACAATCATGGGGAAGACATACAGTTGTCCAGAAGACAATCATTGACACCCTTCACAAGGAGGGTAAGCCACAAACATTCATTGCCAAAGAAGGTGACTGTTCACAGAGTGCTGTATCCAAGCATGTTAACAGAAAGTTGAGTGGAAGGAAAAAGTGTGGAAGAAAAAGATGCACAATCAACCTAGAGAGCCGCGGCCTCATGAGGATTGTCAAGAAAAATAGATTCAAGAATTTGAGTGAACTTCACAAGGAATGGACTGAGGCATCAAGAGCCACCACACACAGACGTGTCAAGAGATTTACTGAACCACAGACAACGTCAGAGGTGTCTTACCTGGGCTAAAGAGAAGAAGAACTGGACTGTTGCCCAGTGGTCCAAAATCCTCTTTTCAGATTAGAGCAAGTTTTGTATTTCATTTGGAAACCAAGGTCCTAGAGTCTGGAGGAAGGGTGGAGAAGCTCAAAGCCCAAGATGCTTGAAGTCCAGTGTTAAGCTTCTACAGTCTGTGATGATCTGGGGTTCAATGTCATCTGCTGGTGTTGGTCCATTGTGTTTTTTGAGAACCAAAGTCAATATCTCAACAAATTATAATATGGTGACATGCCAATCAGCTAATCAACTCAAAACACCTGCAAGCCTGAGCCTTCAAAATGGTCTCTCAGTTTGGTTCACTAGACGACACAATCATGGGGATTTTACCAAGAAATCTTGGAGAACCATTGTTCCTTCTGCTGACCAGCTTGTTGAAGATGCTGATTTCATTTTTCAGCAGGATTTGGCACCTGACACACTCTCAAAATTACCAAAAGTTGGTTAAATGATCATGTTGGTGTGCTTGACTGGCCGGCAAACTCACCAGACCTGAACCCCAGAGAGAATCAATGGAGTGTTGTCAAGAGGGCTTCTATATCACCTCAGCAGTGCCACAAACTGATCACCTTCATTCCACACCAAATTGAGGCAATAATTAAAGCAAAAGAAGCATCTACCAAGTATTGAGTACATGTACAGTAATTGAATTTTATTATTATTATTATTATTATTGGTCTTATGAAGTATTATAATTTGTTGAGATATTGAATTGGTGGTTTTTTGCTGAATGTGAGACTACTACATCAGTCTGTGTGTACTGAATTTATTTACTTTATTAAGTTTTCCACAACATTCTAGTTTATTGAGATGCACCTGTATGCCAGAGGTCTCTGTGCGACTGGTAAAATGGTCTCAATTTCACAGCAGTCACTTATATTATTATAGAAAGACTAAAAACTTTTGAAGAATTCTGTTCTGCTGCAGAGGGGTGTGACTTCTTCAGGGTCTGTGAGAATGTTTTTCTGTCTCTGGCAAGGTGTGACCCTGGACCACGAGATCCTAACAAACCAGAAGACAGTTGAGCTAGTGGAACAAATGAGAAAGAAGCCACCAGACGTAGCTTGCAAAACCAACTAAAAGGAGCGGCATCTAAACAGAATGATCAGATAGTATCCATGAGCTTTTATTACACTACATATTTAAGCATTTTCAGACTTTTGGAAAACACTTGGAAATGCTAGTGTGGACAGAGACACATGACTGTTTATTTCTGCTTAATTTGCACAGGTATTGACTTAAACTTTGACTTAAATTACTTCAGACAAGCTGTTTGCTGACCGCCTGAACTTTGCTTGTTCCTGCTTTTGAGTTTGAAAATGTAAGGCCAGCATAATCTTGTTTATTTTCGTTATGTAAAAGAGGATGGACATCAGGAAGCAAACTGTGATGAAGGTTAGGGGATGAGTCACGCACAACCAGATAAATATCACAGTTCACTTGTGTTGAAGACATTTTAAGGTCTACTATCGAGAGCATTTTAGGGAACCTATGAGGAAAATGGCAATCAAACTAATTTTGTTCTGTTTGTGTTTGTGGCGTCTGGTTGGTGAGTTTGAAATGTGTTTTTATGGCTGAAGTTCTTTATGTGAAATATTCACTGTTTGCTTTAATTCAAAATTGCCACAAAGGTGTAGTTTTCAATCAGTTTGTGGTTTGGAAATTGATTACATTGAATCTTGTGTTTGTTCTTCAGGTGTGTTTGGTGATGATGAAGTGAAGTCAGTGTCAGTGATGGAGGGAGATTCAGTCACTCTAAACTCTGATCTTACCGAAATACAGACTTTTGATCTGATAATGTGGACGTTTGGACATGATAACTTTCACATAGCTAGACTCATTGGAGGGTACATCCCTTTATATTATGATCTTGAGGGATTCGGGGACAGACTGAAACTGGACAATCAGACTGGATCTCTGACCATCACAAACATCACAACCACAAACTCTGGACTTTATAAAGTAAACGTCTTAAGCAAAAGAAGGATCAGATCTAGATTCAATGTTACTGTCTATGGTGAGTAACAGTTACAGTGTCATTTGTGCAGCCAGCTTCATAAAAATACATTTCTTTAGGTGTATTTACCCAAATAATGATTTATCTATAAAACAAACCATTTAAGATCACATGAACTGTCATTTATTTACTTTGTCCTTACGTTTTTAAATGGTCTCTTATTTTGTTATTTTATAAGGCATTTTCCTCTCTGACAGTGTAATCTTGTTAAATATGAATCGATTGTAAATCTTGAGAAATGAGTTAAAATGAACAGTATAAGTATTAAATACTCACTAGTTCTCAATAAAAACACTGACAAATAAAACAGTCTTAATTATTGTTACTTACTGTTCATTTATGCTCTAATGTTTTCAGCTCGTCTACCTGTTCCTGTCATCAGCAGTAACTCTTCAAACTGTTTGTCGTCGTCATCATCATCATCATCATCATCATCATCAAATTGTTCATTGTTGTGTTCAGTGGAGAATGTGAGTCATGTGACTCTCTCCTGGTACAAAGGAAACAGTTTATTGTCCAGCATCAGTGTGTCTGATCTCAGCATCAGTCTCTCTCTACCTCTGGAGGTGGAATATCAGGAGAAAAACAGCTACAGCTGTGTGATCAACAATCCCATCAGAAACCAGACCACACATCTGGACATCAGCAAACTCTGTCACACATGTTCAGGTACAGCAGATCTGGAGTTAGCGTTTATTATGTTTCAATCGAAAAATGACTCATATATTTCAATTGCTGCTTTCAAATATTGTCAATCGCTGTCAAACCTTTTGCGAATCAATTGTTTGGAACCAGTGATTTGGAGTCACGTGATTTTAGTAAACGGATATTATTCATTATGAATTCCAGACTGTTTGGTGATTCAGTGATATTATTAGTACACTTTTACTCAAAACTCACTTTAAACCCCGATCAAGTGTTTGTAATAACATCCTTTTGAAGTCACGGGTGGAATTTGGTCGTTTACTATTATAAAAATATGCTATTTATAGCCTTTTACATCGCAGATTTTGCTTTAAACAGAGACATTCATATTAATGATTTTTATTTATCTATTAATTTATTTACTTATTTATTTAATTGTTTGCTGCTACAACAACAGATTTATATCCCATATTACTAAATTTGCTGATTGTTTCTGAATAATGTTCAGGTCCAGTGCATTATCAGTTCTCATGATGAATCTGCAGCAGATTTCTTTCATTAATTGTCATGTATTAGGGTTTTTTTTTCTCTTTTAACTTTGTGTTTGTGTTTGTCTGACAGGAATCTGAGACGGCGGTGATGAACACGTGTTTCAGCTCTGAACAATGATTAAACTCTCTGTGATTCTATTTCTCACAATTTATGCTCTGATCACAACTATTTCATCTGCCTTTTACACTTTATTACTGATGTATATATAATGTGATTTTAGTTTTTTATATTTCCTCTAAATGATCTTCCTCTAATGAGTTTATTGTGATCCTGAGTGAAGAATACTCTAGACTATCAAATAATGCTTTCTTCAGTATAAACATGTTTTCCCCCCTCTCTCCACATCCGCCTGCCCTCTTGAATAAAGTTTTCTCCATGCTTTATTAAATTATGTCAAGCGCCCCCAGGGGGAATACTTGTATATGTATCAACCTGATCTCAAAGAAATGCGTGAAATGAACACGAGTCCTTAATCCCGATATACGTGGTGGTGGCACGGAATGTGTTGAAATTACGTGCCGGGACCACGGAAACAACACACATACAAAGTCAATTAAAGCTGCAAGCAGCGATGAACGGGCCCTCGCACCCGGGCTCACCGGCAGCGAATGGCTTTAGTTAATAGGTGAACGGTGAGAAATATGCGTTTAAACTCATAAATATAAGTAGAATATATCAATGTTTATTCCATATATGTGCCAATCTTCCTTTTGCCAGCAGGTGGCGCTATCATTATAGTGGAATATTGGCCTTCAGATGTGTTCAGGGCAGGACTTTTGTCGAACATGTGAGGTTTGGGGAGGATTGGACATTTAATGCCTGAGTTAAAACAACATCCTATTTCATTGCGAAACATCGAAATTTGTCAGGCCGCCATGGACACGCCCTTTAACGAAACCTCAAGATCTTCGCAATTTAAGATCGCAAAAGGCTTTAGATTACACTGACCAAGTTTGGTGTTGATCTGAATAAATCTCTAGGAGGAGTTCATCAAAGTCCAACCCCTGAAAATGGCCAAAACAACACTAATTTTGCAGAGAAAATTCTAAATAACTGACTTCCTGTTGGGATTCGGACTTCGTACCAAGAGACTTTTTCGTAGATATTGGTGTGTTACATGTGTGTACCGATTTTTGTACATGTACGTGAAACATAGCTCAAGGCGCACTCTGTTTAAAGTGTATACGCACTCCGTTGAAAGTGTATAGGTGGCGCTATTGAGCCATTTTGCCACACTCGATGGAATATTGGCCTTCAGATCTGTTCAGGCCAGGACCCTTATCACACAAGTGAAGTTTGGGCAAGATCGGACATTTTATGCCTGAGTAATAACATCTTTTATTCCCATGGAGAGACATCGAACTTCATCACGGCGCCATAGACACACCTTTTAACAAAAACTCAAGATCTTCACAACTAAACATCACACAGGTCTTTAGATTAGACTGACCACAAAAAAGACATTGATGTCATAAAATTTCTAGGAGTAGTTTGTCGCAGTGTAAAATATGTAACTTCCTGTTGCCAATAGGTGGCGCTATGACTATAACTGAATATTGGCATGTAGATCTGTTCAGGTCAAGAGTCTTATCCAACATGTGAAGATTTGGGCAGATTGGACATTGTATGTCTGAGTTACAGCAACTTCCTTTTTCATGGCGAAACATCGAAATTTGTCAGGCCGCCATGGACCCGCCCTTTAACGAAACCTCAAGTCCTTCGCAATTTATTATGGCAAAGGGCTTTAGATTACACTGACCAAGTTTGGTGTTGATCTGAATAAATCTCTAGGAGGAGTTCGTTAAAGTACAACCCCTGAAAATGGCAAAAACAACAGCAATTTTGAAGGGAAAATTCAAAATAACCGACTTCCTGTTGGGATCCGGATTTCGTACCAACAGACTTTTTTGTAGGTATTGGAGTGTTACATGTGTGTACCAATTTTTGTACATGTACGTGAAACATAGCTCGAGGCGCACTCCGTTGAAAGTGTATAGGTGGCGCTATAGAGCCATTCTTCCACACCCGGTGGAATATTGGCCTGAAGATCTGTTCAGGCCAGGACTCTTATCACACATGTGAAGTTTGGGGAAGATCGGACATCTTATGCCTGAGTTACAACATCTTTTATTCGCATGGCGAGACATCGAACTTCGTCGCAGCGCCATGAACAAGCCTTTTAACGAAAACTCAAGATCTTCACAACTGAACATCGCACAGGCCTTTAGATTAGACTGACCACAAAAAAGACATTGATGTCATAAAATTTCTAGGAGTAGTTCGTCGCAGCGTAAAATATGTCACTTCCTGTTGCCAATAGGTGGCGCTATGACTATAACTGAATATGGGCATGTCAATCTGTTCAGGTTCGGAGTCTCATCAAACATGTGAAGTTTGGGGCAGATTGGTCATTGTATGTGTGAGTTATAGCAACTTCATTTTTCATGGCGAATCATCGAAATTCGCCAGGCCGCCACGGACACGCCCTTCAACGAAAAGTCAGGATCTTCGCAATTTAACATCGCAAAGGCCTTTAGATTAGGCATACCAAATTTGGTGTTGATTTGAAGAACTCTCTAGGAGGAGTTCGTTAAAATACAACACATGGAAATGACCAAAATTACACAAAATATGCTCATAATATTAAAAATAACCGACTTCCTGTTGGGTTTAGAATTTCGCTCCAAGAGTCTTTTTTGTAGGTATTGGTGTGTTACATATGTGTGCCAATTTTCGTGCATGTACGTGAAACATAGCTGGAAGGCTGTTGATTTTCTTGGTATAGGTGGCGCTGTCGAGCCATTTTGCCACACCCTCTTCTGAATCCTATATCAGACGAAAATTTTCACCAGGTTTGATGAGTGTGCAAAGTTTCATGACTTTTTGAGCATGTTAAAGCCCTCAAAAATGCGATTCATTCGGGAGAAGAAGAAGAAGAAGAAGAAGAAGAATAATAATAATTAAAGCTGCAAGCAGCGATGAACGGGCCCTCGCACCCGGGCTCACCACCATCGTGTGGCTTTAGTAAAAAGGTGAACGTTGAGAAATATGCATTTAAACTCATAAATATAAGTGCAATACATCAAAGTTTATTCCATATGTGTGCCAATCTTCCTGTTGCCAGCAGGTGGCGCTATCGTTATAATGGAATATTGGCCTTCAGATGTGTTCAAGCCAGGACCCTTATCACACATGTGAAGTTTGGGCAAGATCGGACATTTTATGCCTGAGTTATAACATCTTTTATTCCCATGGCGAGACATCGAACTTCGTCATGGCGACATGGACATGCCTTTTAACAAAAATTCAAGATCTTCACAACTAAACATCACACAGGTCTTTAGAATAGACTGACCACAAAAAAGACATTGATGTCATAAAATTTCTAGGAGTAGTTTGTCACAGTGTAAAATATGTCACTTCCAGTTGCCAATAGGTGGCGCTATGACTATAACTGAATATTGGCATGTAGATCTGTTCAGGTGAAGAGTCTTAACAAAAATGTGAAGTTTGGGGCGGATTGGACATTGTATGTCTGAGTTATAGCACCATCATTTTTCACGGCGAATCATCTAAATTTGTCAGGCCGCCATGGACACGCCCTTTAACGAAACCTCAATTCCTTCGCAATTTAACATGGCAAAGGGCTTTAGATTACACTGACCAAGTTTAGTGTTGATCTGAATAAATCTCTAGGAGGAGTTCGTTAAAATACAACCCCTGAAAATGACAAAAACAACACCAATTTTGCAGGGAAAATTAAAAATAACCGACTTCCTGTTGGGATTCGGATTTCGTACCAAGAGACTTTTTTGTAGCTATTGGTGTGTTACATATGTTTACCGATTTTCGTACATGTATATGACATGTAGCTCGAGGCGCACTCCATTGAAAATGTATAGGTGGCGCTATCGAGCCATTTTGCCACACCCAATGGAATATTAGCCTCCAGATGTGTTCAGGTCAGTACTCTTATCAAACATTTGAAGTCTGGGCAAGATCTGATATTTTATGACTGAGTTACAGCAACTTCTACTCCCATGGCGAGACATCGAACTTTGACATGGCGCCATGGACACGCCCTTTAACGAAAACTCAAGATCTTCTCATTTTAACATCGTACAGGCCTTTAGATTAGACTGACGACAAAAAAGACATTGATGTCAAAAATTTCTAGGAGTAGTTCTTCGCAGCGTAAAATATGTAACTTCCTGTTGCCAATAGGTGGCGCTATGACTATAACTGAATATTGTCGTGTCAAACTGTTCAGGACAGGAGTCTCATCCAACATGTGAAGTTTGGGGCAGATTGGTCATTGTATGTCTGAGTTATAGCAACTTCCTGTTTCATGGCGAATCATCGAAATTCGCCAGGCCGCCACACACAGGCCCTTCAACGAAAACTCAAAAGCTTCGCAATTTAACATCGCAAAGGACTTTAGATTAGGCATACCGAATTTGGTGTTGATCTGAATTAATCTCTAGGAGGAGTTCGTTAAAATACAACGCATGGAAATGACAAAAATGACACAAAATTTGCTCATAATATTTGAAATAACCGACTTCCTGTTGGGTTTCGGATTTTGCTCCAAGAGACTTTTTTGTAGGTATTGGAGAGTTACATGTGTATACCGATTTTCATACATGTACATGAAACGTAGCTCGAGGCGCACACCGTTGAACGTGTATAGGTGGCGCTGTTGAGCCATTTTGGCACACCCACTTCTGAAACCCATATCAGACGTAAATTTTCGCCAGTTCTGAGGTGTGTGCAAAGTTTCATGACTTTTCGAGCATGTTTAGGCCCTCAAAAATGCGATTCATCTTAGAGAAGAAGAATAATAATAAATATAGCTGCAAGCAGCGATGGCGGGCTCAAGCCGTCAGTGCAACACCACCCCGGTGGCATCGGGAAAACTGTGCCCAGCAGGCATAAGCATTTACAGTAACCCTCTGGCAATCAAATTTTAAGGGATATGGCAGTTAAAGGGTTAATCCGGTTATGCCTGTTTTTGTTTTGTTTTTTACTTTATTTTTCTTTTCTCTGTGCCGGATTGCTGATGTCTTTTACCCGGGCATAGATGTCCATCCATCAATTACGAACATTCATCCGCAAATGTCAGAGCGGTCGCGAGAGCGGATGGGAGAATGGCGCATGTTTTATTTTTTTTGAGCTACTGGGATGGTGCCCCCTCTGGGAATTGGTGCCCTACGAAGACTGCGTATTCTGCATTGAGGGAGCGGCGGTACTATCTGGAAAATATATTCCTCAAACCATCGTACAAGAGGAGGTGATGCTAGTACTTCAAGAATCTCTCAAAACCTATCTGTTCATAAAGCCTATATATAAAGTCTTAATATAGTATTCCACAATATGTTGTGCTATTCTAATATTATTGTGGTTTTTTACTGACATTGTTATTTGCTGTTATTTTTTGTTTTAATATTGTTACTGTTGCTACTTGTTGTACGGTGACCTTGAGTGGTTTGAAAGGCGCCTTAAATAAAATGCATTATTATTATTATTATTAGCTGTACACTTGATAAAAAAAATTAAATATAAACTTATGCAATTGTATATATATATATATATATATATATATATATATATATAGTGTACAGTTTTCTTTTATTGCATCTTGAAATAAATGTTTCTGAGTTCTGTGTTTGTTTATTTTTTTTATTTTTATTTTTTTTATTTTTTTTTTAGGAAGATTACAGCCTTTAATCTCCTCAAAATAAATGTGCATATAAACCATGAACAATTTAATTATAGCTGTATTTATAAAATGCTTACTAATGACTATTCATTTTGGGAGTAGGCTAGCAACAGTTGATGTTGAGGCCTAAGATATTTTTTAAGCTGTAATGATGAAAAAACAACAACAACACAAAATTGCTTTTTTTTCTGCTGGTGATTAAAGAGATGATTAAGTCTCCCTCCCTCTCTCTCTCTCTCTCTCTCTCTCTCTGACACCAAGCCCATCCCCTCTCCCACACATTCACACAAACTCAGCACACACACTTGACACACACACACTTAACACACAAACACACACACACACATACACATTACCCAGAGGGACAGAGTGACATCAGATGTATGGTAGTTTTTTTAATTTTCTATCATCCATATAGTGTTGTATAGTCATGAAACTATGCATATTTCCTCAGCATGACTTGTCTTCTATGTGTACATTTTGTTGAATTGTTTAGAACTTGCACTTAAAAAAATAAAAGACATTTACTGGTTCCTTTTTTACTGTTATTTCAAAAAATCACCATGACAAAACCATTCAAGCTATCCAAAATTAATTCGCACCTGTTCTGTAAGATAAATTCTTTAAACAGTGGTAAAAGAGGATGTGGTGCTGATCCTTCAAGAGTCACTCCAAACTTATCTGTCCATAAAGCCTATAAAGAATTATTCTTAATACACAGTATTTCATAATACTTCAGCATATTATTCTAATTAAGTGAGGGTCATTTTATCAGTAAAATACATATTATTTTTCTTTGAAAGATTTCTATAAATGATTTAAATCATACTTGTTTCTACAATAATTATTTAAAAGTAATCATATAGCGCCATCTGGTGGCCAATATTGGTACTAAGAATTGCAAACTTGATTTATATGTTATGATAGTTTTAATTTTAAGCTGGCTCTTGAAAATGATAAAGCTATGAAACTTGCTGTGCTTCTTTCAAATGATGACTTCTACGTATATAAAAAATTATGAAGAGTTGGAATGAAGAATGTTAAAGATATAGTAAAATAACTATTGTATTTTTTTATGTTACTTTAATAAATCGGTATGGCCACACCATTTAAGGTATCCTAAACCCATTCGCAATTTAACATCTTCAGTATATTGGCATCATGTTGAAAAAGTTTGGTGTGAACTACTTGTGTCTTCTTGGAGGAGTATGATTCATTTACAGGCTGATTTGATCATAAATCCACAATAAAATTTCTGTATCAATCTGTGTTGTTGTTTGTTTATTTTCATTTTTTTATTTTTCATAGGAAGATAACTGACCCTTTACTCTCCTTTTTAATAAATGTGCTTATAAACCAAGATCAAGCTATTTATAGCTGTATTTATAAGCTGCTTATTAATGACTATTTAAGTTGGGACAAGACTTTATAAAGCATGAACTGACTATTTACTAATGAGTGCAGTTATTATAAAGTGTTACCAATGCATTTACTAATGTTAACAAATTAGACATTATTTTACAGTGTTATAAAATCCTTTAATGACTTATAAGCATTTGTTAAAGTTCTGCTTGCATTACAGCTTAGTCTTGATCTGTGAACTGAACAGTTTTACTGTTACATCCATGAGATTATGTAAATTAAGATAAATGTCATGTCACAGGATGGAATAGGTCAGTATCAAATGAGATTGAAATTATTATTTGCAGCACAAATAAGTATTTTTAGAATTTTGTTTTTAATTCCTGAAACTGTCAGAAAAGGATAAGGCCTAAGAGATTTCTTAAGCTGTAATGAAAACAGCAATGTTAGCAAAAGCAACAAAAAATAACAATTTAAAATACTTTTTTTTTCTGGTGATTAAAGAGATGATTAAGTCTCTCTCTCTCTCTCTCTCTCTCTCTCTCTCTCTCTTTCTCTCTCTCATTGTGTCTGCCACTCAGCTCATGCCCATCCCCCACTCACAGACACACACACACACACTCAGTCAGCACACATACATTCCTCAAACAGAGGGACAGAGTGAGTTGAGATGTCTGACAGTTTTTTTATTTTCTTTTAGTCATACAGTGTTGTAAAGTCATGAAACTATGCATATGTCCTCAGAATGATTTGATCTCTGTATGATTTTTTTTTAAAGTGTTTGGAAGCTGCAATTTAAAAATACAAGACAATTAATGATCCTTTTTACTGTCATTTCAAAAAATCACCACGACAAAACCGTTCAACCTAACCAAAATCCGTTCGCAATTTAAGTTCCTCAATGTTTTTTCAACATGTAGACAAAGTTTGGTGAGTATAGTGAACATTTCCTGTGAGGAGTATGCATTAAATCAGAGCTCAATTTAAATATTCAAATCAAAATAGCCGACTTCCTGTTGGTCGTAGCTGATGACTGTGAATTAGAAAGTTGTCCGTCTTGAAAAGAACAATTTATGTACCAAGTTTGGTGTCTGTAGCTAAAACTAACCCCCCCACTTTTGACAAAAGGTGGCGCTATAGAGTCCATCCTTCACGCCCTTTTAAAAGCTTTTGCCATTGTCTAGCTATCACTAATACTGATATGTGTTTTGAGTTTCATGTAAATCTGAGCTTGTTGTCTGCCTCAAAATCACCATAACAGAACATTCAAGTTTGACACGTTGCCATGGCAACACTATATCAGATATCAATATCCCCACAACAGATTTACATCGGCCGTGTTTTGTCATTATTCTGATGAAGTTTTAAGTAAATAGAGTAAAAATAAGATGCTGAATTCAAAGCATTTGGAAAATGACACACTTCCTGCTGCCAGTTGGTGGCGCTATAATGTTGACTCTTAATAGTCACATATATACGATCAGTATCATACAACGAACAAACCAATGAAGTTTGATCAAATTCAGGAAATGTATGTGGATGTTATTAGACATTTCCTGTTTCTCATTTCTCGCCATAATTTCAACGCCTCGCCACGGGCAAACCGTTCGAGATATCAAAAATCCCCTCGCAATTTTCCATCCCCAATGTCTTGAGATTATGTTGACCGAGTTTGGTGGCAATCAAGTAAAAGACCTATGACAAGTATATCAAATTCCAGAGCATGCTTTTCATAAACAGCCCTAAATAGCTGACTTCCTGTTGGGCGGAGCCTATGACTTAGAGTGCGAAAGTTGTTCGGCTCAATGAGATCTATAAGTGTACTGAGTTTCATATAAATACATGAAAGTGTGTGTGAGCTATGGTTCAAGATTTCTGACTGTGTTCCAGGGGGCGCTGTAGAGCCCCTGTGCCACGCCCGGGTCCCAGTCTCTGTGGCGTCCTGATGGCCGCAGATTCCAATGTGTGTGCCAATTTTCAAGAGTTTTTGAGCATGTTAAGGCTTCCAAAAACCCCCGGAAGGTTTAATAAAAAATAAAAAAAATAATAATAAGAAGAAGAATAATCCTTAGAAGAACAATAGGGCTCTTCGCCCCTTCGGGCTTGAGCCCTAATAAGAATAATAATAAACGGAGCAATTCCAAGAGGGTCCTCACACCATCGGTGCTCGGGCCCTAAAAAACAAAGCAGATACAAGAGGGTCCTCGCACCTCGGTGCTCGGGCCCTAATGAAGCTAATTTGTCGTGGTGGACACATGGATTCCCTGGTTCAACAACGTCACACAGTGGGCGGCGGTAAATGTTGTTTTCTAGTTTAGGAAACGTCCTCCTTTTATAATTTATTATATTGAATTTGTTGCTATTTTTGTTGTCTAAATAACAGTAAATTGTTTGTTATTTAACTATCGATTTATAGATGGAGTAGGTTTAAAGAATTGCCCGAGGCAGTGTTAAATAGATTGTTCCCTTTACGTTATTAAACCCTTTACGATAATTTATGATTTACAAATGTATTTTCTGTCATAGCATCGAATATTATTAATAATTATTCTTACGAATCAGAAAACTTTCAGTTGTTACCGCTGCAACGGTACGTCACGTTACGCACCGTGACCCACGCTTCTTACCCATAATCACTTTTACCACTCATTTCACCCGCCAATTGACTACAGTAAGTATCTCGACTCAATGGGTGTTTGTTTGTTAAAAAGCACGCAACACCTTTGCTGTTATTTCTTTAGTTGTAGTCAACCCTGGAGATTAGGTTGAATTTGTTACTGTTGCATTCTCATTTACACGGCTACCTTTGTGTGCGTGTGTGTATATATGTGTGTGTTGCAATAAAGCTGTAAAACAGGAAAAAGCAAAAGATTATTAGAATAGCCTTTGTAGTAAATGAGCATTTCTTAATTGTTAGGACAGAGTAAATATAAATATTAATCAATCACAACCACTACGCACAAATATCATATCAATAATACAAATCAATCATTATCGTACAAATGTCAGATTTGTACCACAGTCACTTGACACAAGCAAGTACATACACAAATCTATTTTTATTTAGGCCTACAAATAATGGAAACAGTGGTCTTTTTCTGTCCTGTTGCGTAAAATGCTTCTCAGAATATCCACTGCTCTCTCTTCTCAATGTCACACATAACTAAAGTAACAATTACCCTCAATTATGTCATGATGATTTCAGTGTCTTCTGAAATGGCAAAGTCTTACAAAAGTATGGCACCACAGTTTTACAGGATATTCTATCTATATCTCTCTATTTAATTGTGCATTGATTATATCAGGTATGAACGGTCATTGACATTAAGTAGCACTGAGCAGTCAAATCCTCTGGAAAGACTCCAGGTCCACTTTTTTATTCCAGTCCATCCCTGATTCTGGTAATTCCCCTTAGTTACACTTCTGACATTTACTTCGCACTTTGAATAAAACATTAACCACTGCAACAACTCGTTGTTAATTGTTGTCTTCACAACACATGGACAAATACATGAGTTTAAACTGATTTTGGTAGCAGCTGTTAGCAGTGCCACAATCCAGCTGTGCCGGGAACAGCTGTCATTTGGCTGGATAGCGGCGGGTAGCCGTGTAAATGAGAATGCAACAGTAACAAATTCAACCTAATCTCCAGGGTTGACTACAACTAAAGAAATAACAGCAAAGGTGTTGCGTGCTTTTTAACAAACAAACACCCATTGAGTCGAGATACTTACTGTAGTCAATTGGCGGGTGAAATGAGTGGTAAAAGTGATTATGGGTAAGAAGCGTGGGTCACGGTGCGTAACGTGACGTACCGTTGCAGCGGTAACAACTGAAAGTTTTCTGATTCGTAAGAATAATTATTAATAATATTCGATGCTATGACAGAAAATACATTTGTAAATCATAAATTATCGTAAAGGGTTTAATAACGTAAAGGGAACAATCTATTTAACACTGCCTCGAGCAATTCTTTAAAGCTACTCCATCTATAAATCGATAGTTAAATAACAAACAATTTACTGTTATTTAGACAACAAAAATAGCAACAAATTCAATATAATAAATTATAAAAGGAGGACGTTTCCTAAACTAGAAAACAACATTTACCGCCGCCCACTGTGTGATGTTGTTAAACTAGGGAATCCGTGTGTCCACCACGACAAATTAGCTTCATTGACTTTGTATGTGTGTTGTTTCCGTGGTCCCGGCACGTAATTTCAACACATTCCGTGCCACCACCACGTATATCGGGATTAAGGGCTCGTGTTCATTTCACGCATTTCTTTGAGATCAGGTTGGGATAAATGCTTCTGTTGATGGCTTAATTATCAAAGCCAATAGCCCATAGCAGAGCAACTGCTCAAATCAAAGCTACAGTTCGATTATTTATTTATTTAAAGATGATTAATATTCACTGCTATTCTCATAGTGAAATAACTAAACTGTTATTTTTACTGTGTTATCAAGTTTGAATTTACGCCCAAACTCACTCTTATTTTAGTAAAATCCTCTATATTATTTTATTTGCCTTAGGAAGTTATTGGTCCATATAAAAATCCTTTCATTCAAGATAACTTTGTGCTGCTGCAGAATCGTATTCATTTCATATCTGAATGAAACAGTATTTTAGTGAAGCTTCATCAAACAACCAATTTTAATCTGTGAAAATATCAGCTCTTCAGGATAGTTATAATGAAATTAAGATGATGGAAATGGAAGATTCAGACTCTGAACCCTGTTCGTACTGAAATAATGGATGATAATCTTTTTCAGGGAACATTTTTCAATGAAAACCCTTTAATCACTTAAATCAATAAATGGTCTGACAACATCACTGTAAATGATAATGTTCCTGAACAATGAAAACTGGATCTCTGACCATCACAAACATCTCAACACAACATGGAGGAAGATATGTACTATTTACAATGGGATCAAAACAGTATGTAAAAGTTTCAGAGTTTCTGTCTATGGTAAGAAGTGATCATCTGTCCCTGTTTTTCAAAGTTTTCTTGATATTAAAGTTTATTGACGGAGCTGATCTCAGTTTGATGTTTTTATTCCTCAGACTCCATTCACTGTTGTGGTTCTACTAGAGCTGTGATCCGATTGGTCCTCTCTGCTCTGGTGGGCGTGGCTACTGTCATTATTCTGGTTTATGACATCAGATCCTGAAAAGCTGAACAAGATCATGCACGTATTCACACATCAGAGGTCACGGCAGTGTTATAATCCATAGAGGTTGAATATGAATCATATTTTCATATCAGAGAATAATTTTTTACTCACAGTTCTAAATGATGATCTGTTCCAGTTTCAGAAAGCCATCAGAGAAACTCTGAAATCATTCTGAGAGGATAAATAATTGAGACATTTGATAAAAAAATGAAGAACAAATGAGCTGAAGACAGTTGCAGGAGAGAGCACAGCCAAACACTCTCAGGATCTCAAGATACGAGGAAACTATTGCTTTAAAACACCTTTAACACTTTATGGGTCAGTTTATTTCTGTTGAAAATGATGTAACTGATCTACAGGAAGCTGAGGCCTACTGGAGCTCAAAGTGTGAAGTGTGAAAGAAACTGCTAGATGATCACGTGTATTAACACGTGTAGTTATTTTAGATGTTGGTCACTTAATTTTATTACAGAGGAGCTTCAAGCCTTGCAGTCATTTGAAGAGTTTGTCTTTTCATATTTATAGAATGAAAACTTTGAATATGTTTCACCAATTTTTGTTCTGTTTGTGTTTGTGGCGTCTGACTGGTGAGTTTAAACGTGTTTTTATGACTTCAGTTGTTTCTGTTCTGATACTATGAAATATATGCTGTATATGTGTGTGTGTGTGTGTGTGTGTGTGTGCGTGTGCATGTGTGTGTGTGTGTGAAGCAAATTACAAACATTAGGACAAATACAGTAAAACAAAAATGCAAATGAAATGAACAATGCTTCAAAAAAATCATAGGTAGGACTATATTAATTTAATGTAGATTTCAGTAGAATATCAGTAGAATTCAAATAAGAAATTAACTAATTGAAAAATCAAATGAATGAACATTGCCAACTTTTATATGAATTCTCATCAAGACTGGCATTTTGATAATATTTTGTGTATATTTGGCCATGTAAGTTGTAGAGAACTGAATTTGGATCACACGCTGTCCGAGAGGCAACTTTGTTTCTGAGTGCATTGAGTTTATTTCTGCAGCTCATTGCACTTAATAACATTAAGCATGTAACATATATTTAACAGTAATGTGTCGAGTCAGTTTTCTGCTATCTAATCTAAAACACTAGGTGTGTGCTCTATGCAAACCGTTTAGTGTATGACATTGAAGTACCTCAAGATCGATTTCAATGCATTTTTCTGCAACTGTCTGTATTCTCATCACTATCACTGTACTTTGACATCATACACCATTTAGTCTGTGCTTCGCCACTTTACGACGAGTACACCTGATGTCTATTAAAATCTAGCACTTATTGAAAGAAGTTCTGATTACTCATATTGCCATTGCCAATACAACCAAATGTCTATTCTCTAGACATGGAAGGTTCAACAAAGTCTTTCAGTTGACCCGGCAGAGGAGAGAAAGAGTGCTGAAGTAGGATAGAAGGGCCTGGGGCATTATGGCTGGATAATGTGGTGGGGAGAAATAGGTATTATCTGCCAGCCTGAGGTGTTTTGGCTCCCCATTCCAATGGGGAAATGGTATGTGGTACAGTAGATTCCCACTGTTTTATGGAGAGACAGCTAACATCTCATCATGTACCATCTTGATCAATTTTCCACTTGAAAGACAGGTTAGGCAGTTTTAATTTTTCTGTCCGGGCCTGGTCATCATACTCTGTCCATACCTTGTCTCAGCAATGATATTTGAGCTTCGCTTAGGACTTTGTGATTCAATTATTTGCTTTTCTATTTTGATTTTGGATTCAAATGATTATGGAAACTCGATAATTGAGGGTAAAATGTTTATTGTGCCACTGCAGCATTCCATCCAGCCTTTCCTTCACAATGGTGTGCTTTCATTCAGCCAAAGAGCCAAATAAGTGAGTGTTGTAAAATGCAGTCCACTCCCGCTTAACTGTGCTGCTAGGTATTAAACAGTGTTATTAAAAGCACATTAAACAAAGTATACTGTGTGCTTTGGATACACGCTTAGATTGTAAAATAGCCTACACACCATTGGTGTAATTTACGAGTGGGATGGGTGAGACATGACCTCATGATTTTTCCTATGTTTGATATTGTCCCCAGCAGGTGATGTAACTACAAAACTCCTTCCAGAAAAGGGAGGAGAATTGTGGACCTCTATCGGACACGATATTCTCGGGAAGTCCGTGAATCTTAAAAATATGCTCGACGACAATCTGGGTGGTCTCTCTCGCGGAGGGGAGTTTAGAAAGCAGGACAAAACGGGCCGCCTTAGAAAAGCGATCGATAACAGTGAGAATAACAGTACTTCCTCCTGAAGGAGGAAGCCCTGTAATAAAATCGAGAGCAATCTGAGACCATGGACGCGACTGAACAGGTAAAGGTCTGAGGAGACCCGCGGGAGGTCTGTTGCTGACCTTTGTCTAAGCGCAAATGAAACAGGATGCTTCAAAACGACGGCTATCACATTTCTCAAGTGGGCCAGCAGAATCTCTGCGAAACAGAGGCAATAGTACCTCTAACACCTGGATGCGCAAACAGCTAAGAGGAGTGATCCCACTGGAGAACTACGCAACGCCTGGAAGAAGCTACGAACAGTGATCCCCTGGGGCAGAGACGAGGAGTGATAGAATGGGCAAGGGCGTGCTTAACATTTCGTTCAATACCCCAGACAGCCGCACCCACCACCAATCCTTGAGGCAGAATCCTCTCATCATTGGGTTCGGATTCAGGAGAGGCGAACTGGCGAGAGAGCGCATCAGGCAATTGATTCTTGGAGCCGGGGCGGTAGGAAATAGTGAAATCAAAACGTGCAAAGAAAAGAGACCAGCGCACCTGACGAGCGTTAAGTCTCTAAGCAGAACGGATATATTCAAGGTTACGATTGTCAGTCCAGACAAAGAACGGAACTGGAGATCCCTCCAGCCAGTGACGCCACTCCCCTAATGCAAGACTTAAGTTGATCAAAAGCCTGCGCAACCTCACTTCAAACGAAACGGATCTTGATAGAAGTAAGCGTGGTGAGGGGAGCTGCCACCTGACTAAAGTAAACTAAAGTAGACTAAACTAAACCGGTGATAGAAATTAGAACATCATTGACTAGAGCTTGAAAAACCAGCCCGAAGGGTAAAACCCGGTATTCAAAGTGACCAAGCGGGGTATTAAAGGCGGTCTTCCACTCATCTCCCTCTTTAATGCGAACTAGATGATATGGTCTAGTTTTGTGAAGAACTGCACCCCTGCAGGATCTCAAAGGCAGATGACATAAGCGGCAAGGGATAACGGTTCTTAACAGTTATGTCATTTAAGCCTCTGTAATCAATGAAGGGGCTTAAAGAGCCATCCTTCTTCTTGCACTGGCAGGAGAGGAAGTGTAGACAATGGTACCTGCGTCCAATGATTCGGAGAGATGCCTCTCTAGAGCCACGTGCTCGCGACCAGAGAGGGAGTAAAGTCTTCCTGGGGGGGGGGGGGGAGTTGTAGTGCCAATGAGAAGCTTGATGCTGCAATCATAGGGCCGGTGCAGAGGAAGAGAAGCGGCCCGGGAACGGCTAAAATCCGCTAGCAAATCGAAATACTCCTCAGGGACTCCTGACAAATCACCCGGCTCCTCCTGAAAAACAGAAACAGAAGACACGGGAGGAACAGCAGACATCAAACACTTAACATTACAAGAAAGATTCCATGAAAGGATGGAGCCCATAGGCCATTTAATTTGAGGATTATGCTCAACAAGCCAAGGATGGCCCAAAACAACAGGGGTATTAGAGGAGTGAAAAACCAAAAAAGAATTAGTCTCACGGTGAATACCGGAAATGGTGAGGTTCAAGGGGGCAGTAGCATGGCGAACCCTGGCGAGAACCCGACCATCCAAGGCAAAGACATTGGAGGGATCCTGAAGATCGACGAGAGGAATTCGGTGCTCAAGAGCCCATGCTTCGTCCACAAAATTCCCCTCAGAACCGGAGTCTAAGAGGGCTTGACAGGAGGTGGAGGACTTGGACCAGCAAAGGTGTACTGGAATGGTAATGCGTGGGCATGACAGAGGGTCCAGAGAGGATGCGCTCACCATTAACCCTCTCCCTATTGGTGAGCTTTGGCTCAGTGTTTGTCAGAGCCACAGTAAAGGCAGAGCTGATTGACGATGTGGCGCTGGCACTCGGCAGCCGAGATGCGGATCCTGCCAAGCTGCATGGGCTCTGGGACTGCCATCGAAGCGGAGGAAGAACTGGTCTCAGGAGGTATAAGGAGTGTGGGCTCCATGTTGCGAGCGCGTTGTCACACCTCAAAACGCTTCTCAACGTGCAGCGCCAAGTCGATGAGGGAGTTGTGGCGTGAAGGAGTCTCGTGGGCCAGAACCTCATCCTTGATCTCAGCATTGAGACCCTCGATGAAACGCACCACGAGCGCAGGCTCATTTGATCCACAGGTGGTGGAGAAAGTACGGAACTCCACGGAAAAATATGCGACCGCGTGAGGCCTCGGGACCATGAATGGATCGGTCAAAAACCCTTAACAATCTCCTTCTTAAAATGGGTGTACTGGCTAACACAGTCTCCATCAGCATGCCAAACGGCCGTTCCCCACTCACGAGCCCTTCCCTTGAGCAGAGAGATGATGTAGACGATACGAGTGCGATCCTGGGCATAGCTGATAGGCTGAAGTGAAAAAACAACCTCACAATGGGTTAGAAAAGACATACACTCTGTCTGCTCACCCGCATAGCAGGGGGGATTGTTCACACGGGGCTCAGCAGCGTCCGCAGTATTCCAGGCAGAGTCCCTGTGGAAAAGATGGAACTGTCTTGTAAGGTCGACCATCTGGGCGGCTAGGGTATCTAAGGCTTGAGAGCAGCGGGAAGTTCCTCCTCGTGCTTGTCCAGCATGACTTCCTGGATCTCCACCGCGGCCTGGACAGGATGCTCATTCGCCAGATTCATGGTGGTTGGATTATTCTGTCACGGAACAGAGAGAGAGAGAACCCAGGAGGCGAATGGCAGGTTAATCCTCTTTTAATAGAAATAAGGCAAAGCCGCAACAGCAGGTTCAGGGATAATTCCTGGTCGAGACAATGAAGCCTAAGTGGCTGGTCCAGAAAGCCTGTGTTCAGCGAGACCAAGGGAACTGGTGAGGCGGCGGGCCCTTCGTTACTCCTCACGGCAGAAAACTGGGCGGAGAACAAAACAGGTAACAAACAGCCCACACAAGACTCTCCAACCGACTAGACAAGATTGGACAGGACAAGACTAATAGTCTGTAGAAAAAGCACAAAAACGTCAGAAACATCCGAAATGGTTAGTAATAAATCCAACAGGGAATGGAAAGAGACAGAGCTAGAAATAGAGAGCCTAATGATAGGAGATAGAGAGCAGGTGAGCGGAAGAGAACGAGGAACAGCTGAAGATGAGAGTAGAGATAAGTGAGCGCAAAGAAAAAAGGAAAGAACCAGCAGATGGAGATAGAGATAGAAAAGAGAAAGAACTGGGATCATGACAACTTACTTCAGTGGTATGAGATGAGTGGATGCTTTCAACTGATTTCTTATCCCAGGTAAAACAAAAGTGCTCTGAAATACACTTTTCTTCAGTAAACTTGGACGCTAAAGTGCCCTTGCGGTCCGGTCTGCACTGGTCCCCGATTTCTGCCAAGGGATATGAAGATTTTTGATCGTGGACACTAAAAATTTCTCCACGATCTGTTTAAGAAGAAATATCATTTTATTGTGCTGCAGCACACGTTCTATCAGCTGCTGTTCTGGCGCCGTAGAATCAATATACTGCAACATAAGTTAAAGTAAATTAACATCAGTGTTAACGCATCCAATCAGCTGCTGGTCCACATTGAATTTGATAGTAGAAAAAAAAATACTATGGAAGTCACTGTGAACCAGAAACTTCCAGCCAGATTCGTGTCGGGCTCTAGGCTGAACATTTTGGGCTCTGGTGATATGAGAGCAGGATCCATAATTAGCACTGGTCTGTTACCTATGTGGTTGCCTACGCTGTTGCATCTACATGTGCAACCACTTCTGCACCCCACCAGAGGCACGGGGGCAGTATACTTAGTCAGTGTCAGTTGGCTTTTTGCAAACATATTTTATTTTGAGAGAGTATAGAAGCACTTTCCACATTAAGTGTACTGATAATGCCCTAGATATCTAGTTTGTCTGTTTATACTGACACATGCTGTTGCACATAACAGGGAATTTGATAAACCATGCAGCAAAACACCAAGATTAAGCTTTAACCGATGACAAACTCTATTTTTCAGGTGTGCTGGGTTTTACAAATGCAATATCAGTGATGAAGGAAAGTTCAGTCACTCTGAACTCTGATCTTACTGAAATGAAGTATGATCATCAGATTCAGTGGAGGTTTGGAAATGAAAACACTTTAATAGCTGAAATCAATAAACGGACAGACAGCATGACTGTATATGATGGTGTTCTTGATGGGAGATTCAGAAACAGACTGAAGCTGAACAATCAAACTGGATCTCTGACTATGACCAACATCACAACTCATCATGCTGGACGTTATGAACTGCAGGTCAACAATGTGAGGAATTATTTCCATCTCATTGTGAATGGTAAGTTGGTTTCATGTGTTTTGTATTTTAATCAGCACAAAGATACAATTAATAATCCAAACTTTCTGTTTATGTTCTGTATGTCTGATGATTCAGGAGACGAGTCGGTGTCAGTGAAAATTGGAAATTCAGTCACTCTAAACTCTGGTCTTACTCAAATTATGGAGGATGACAAGATTCAGTGGGGGTTTTTAGATGATGCAAGAATATGGTTGTCTGGATATGAATACATTTTAATAGCTGAAATCAATAAACGGCCAGACAGCATGATTATATTTGATAATGCTCTTGATGGGAGATTCAGAGGCAGACTGAAGCTGGACAAACAAACTGGATCTCTTACCATCACAAACACAATAATTAATCATGCTGGACCTTATAAACTGCAGACCAAATATATGAAGATCAATTTCTTTTTAACAGTCTATGGTGAGTTAAGAAAACATGTTTTCTCCTGTTATTTGATGACATTTCATTCATCATTTTGTTTCTTTTAGCTGTTTTACAATATTATTTAAGTTTTAAATTTGTAACAAAAAAAGGTGACGTGACATTCAGCCAACTCTCTAACCATTAGGCCATTTGACTATGTAGTATAGTAAACCACTGTCAACAAGGGCGTAACTTTGGGTCTACCATTGGGGGGGGGGTTAAACTCACAATTACATAATTATATAATTATAATATACATATTTTTTTGATAGAAATAGAGAAAATGAAAGGTCAATTGTATCATCACTGTGCATGAAATAAGACTCAAAAGTAGATAAAAAAATTGTGTTTGCATTTAGCCTATGATAACATAAAATTCAGAAACTGAGTAAATACAAGTGTGGACTGACGTAACGTTAGTTGTGCTTTGATTCATTTTGTCACTTTGCAAACTCCATGCAAAAAAAATAAATAGATAAAAATAAAAATAACAATAATCTCAAACTGAGCCAGAGGTGGTAAATTCCTAATAATGTACGTATTTTTTTTAGGTATTTTAATAAGATAGATACCTAAAATATGTTGCGCATACAGCTCAACTAATGTGATCGTTATAAAGGTGTCTGAACAGCAAAACACATCCACTAGCACATATTTGACATATTATATCCTGCTATAGCTAAAAAAAATTGTGTGAAATTTTGAATAAAAAAGGAAATAAAAGCAGATCATCAGTCATTCAGCAATATTGTATGTGACAAGCACTGAATGACGCGTCTCCATGGGAACCATAAAGCTATACTACGATCAATAATGGTCGCCTTGAAATACTTTTAAACTTACGTGTGAAAAGGTTAAGTAAGGTTTACATTTAGACGTGTATTTGTTTTGTTTTGAGTATATGGTCAATATATAAAGAAATTAAAAAGATGGGCACAAAACCTGTTTGTCGCGCCCCACTTGTCATGTCTCTATACATACAGTCAGCATCTAGTCATAGTTGGGGGCGTGGTGAGGGCGGAGTCAGCGTGGGGGAAAATACAGCAAACATTGTGTGTATTTGAATGACAAAAAATGCACATATTGAGCACTCATTCCCAGAGACACGTAGAACAATTGTAGTCTCTTTTAACTTTAATATTCATGTACACTAGTCCATATCGATATTTTATTCATTTTACAGCCAAATTCCATGACGTTCTGCTTTATATAGCCAGTTCCATTTTTGACTGGATTCCACGATTCTATCCGTTTCATTTCGCAAACACACAGAGGGGGTGAATTTCTGAATGAAAGTGTAAAAGTTCTGACACAAAACTAAGTTGTTACATAGCCTCCCGCTTTTTTAAATGGGTAACCTATAAGGAAATCCTTGGCCTTTTCTAGCGGTATCACATAGACTAAAGCTCTTAGCAGACGCGTTTTCATGCGAGGTTAGGTTCGACACTAGGCTACATAGTTTTGCTTCAGGTAGAATGATAAGGCTAATTATACTTGCATGTCACTTTCTGAAACAACCTTACACAGTTTTGATAAAGTTAATAATGAACACAATGTTAATATAGCCTGCCTGTAATGATATGTCGACTGCACACATGCACAAGCTTAGTCTTGGGATTCCACAACTTCCCTTGATCATCAACACAACTTATTGCTTCTAGCCATTTTGTAATCCTTTCCGCCTCTGTATGTTTATTAGGAAGGATGTAGAACTTCAATTCATAATTTGTTAGTTTATTGGAGGTTACAGAAAATAACACAACAACTGACTGCACAAAATAGTGAACAAACTTGGTGGAGAAAGCAGGTTGGGTAATACGAAGTAGTCGGTGCGGTGGACGGGGGTATATAAATAAAGAAATAAATAAAGAAAAGTACTCATTCGGAATGTTGTTCTTCATGTGTGTGTTTGGTGATACAGATGAAATATCAGTGATGGAGGGAGATTCACTCACTTTAAACTCTGATTTTATTGAAATGATGGATGATGATGAGTTTTGGAGGATTCGATCGAAGGTTTTGACTGATGATCAGATTGAGTGGAGGTTTTTAAAGACTTTAATAGCTAAAATCAATAGAAGTGTTAACACACCGTATACGAGTATGTTCTTGATGGGAGATTCAGAGACCGACTGAAGCTGGACAATCAAACTGGATCTCTGACCATCAGAAACATCACACATGAAGATGCTGGAGATTATAAACTAAAGATAACTGGATCAAAACCGTCATCAATAACATTTAGAGTTTCTGTCTTTAGTAAGTAGTGATTGTTTTCCCTGTCCTTCACATATGCTTGATATTAGTGTTTATTGACTGAGCTGATCTCAGGTTGATGTTTTTATTCCTCAGAATCTGAACACTGTTGTGGTTCTACTGGAGCTGTGATCCTATTGGTCCTCTTTGCGCTGGTGGGCGTGGCTACTGTAATTCTTCTGGTTTATGACATCAGATCCTGAAGAGCTGAACAAGATCAACCACATATTCACACCTCAGGGAACATGACTGATGATGTTATTTTTCACAAATTACAGTGTATTCATATTTGTGAGATTTGTTAAATGAATGCTATATATGTTCATTTTTTCAACAAAGTACAGAAGTCTAAAGCAGAGTGTGATATTCAAAGGTCCTTCAAGTGTGTTTTATTCTTCTGGTGTTTTTGTCATAATACTGATGATTATTTGAGCTTGTGCTATATCAGTGATCCTCAAAATCTGGTTCGCGAGATCCAGTTTCCTGCAGAGTTTGGCTCCGACTCTAATTAAACACACCTGCCTGTGATTTTCTAATGATCCTGAAGACACTGATTAGCAAACTCATGCGTGTTTGATTAGGATTAGAGCTAAACTTCGCAGGAAAGTGGATCTCGCGAGCCAGATTTGAGGATCACTGTGCTATATTTTTCACTGTCAGATTTGTAAAAAAAAAAAACTTCCACAAATCGAAAGTAACAGCAAAGTTGCTTTACAGTACAGTGCGTTTCCACTACAGCGTCAAATCTGAGCTCTGTACCGCTGGCAATGCTACAATGCCACTGCTTTGGGGCATGCCAAATTTAGGGCAGAGCACACCTCTTAAACTAGTCATATGATGCGATTTCAAGTTTCCTTTTCAAGCTGTTTGTGCATATATACGTTCCCTAAAGTTGCAAATTCTAAAGTCCGAAACCCAAAGAGATAGTTTTTATAAAAGTGAAGCCCCCCTAGTAATAGTAATTGGTTGTCGCATGCTGTTTTTCCGCTCAATATTGATATAAAGTTGAGGAATGCCCAAACTTTTTGATACTCTTGAACGCTTTAACACTCTATGCACTGCTTTCAGTCCCATGATGCACCACGCATGCATATAAATACATTCGGGAAACATCCCACAGCACAACAACCTGAGCCCAACTTCAGTCTACTTATCACTTTAACTTTAACTATCTTAGTATTCGGCGCCACTAGCCAGATCAATAAACAAACACAGACCAGAAGAAATTAACTTCAGGCCAGGTGCGTGCGCCCGATGAAACGTCTATATTTCTCAGATTAGACACACAAATCTCTTTTTACTACTGAAGTCCATCTGTCATCAGTATTTGCTTGCATTTATCAATAAACTTTTCCCACTCTTGAGGATCAAGTCTCTCCATGCTTTATTACATATGTTATGTGGCTCCTGGATTGTGTATTTCATTACTGTCACATATAAGCTTTACATTATTTAATATAATAATTTATATAATTAATTAATATAATATAATAATTTGCAGATAATTAGTTTTTTTTTTTCTAAGATAATTAACAAAATTATTTCCTACTTTAACCGGAGATAATATTGATTTGCAAAATATAATAATATACTCTGAGACCCACATAGCAACTTTTTGTCGGCCCAGATCCGGCCCACATCTGGCACCCGTGGAAAGATGATCTGGCCCACATGCAGCATGGAATGATGGCACTTGGGCGGACCGCTCCTGTTTGCCAGATTTGGGCCACAAGCAGAACATAGCAATGCCACATGTCAGCCAAGAGTAAAGAAATTAACCAGAAATGGACCTTATCTGAGCCACAAAATCTGTGTATATTAAATATGAAGTAATTTCAGCCTTAATAAGCCTGTTAACAAGCAGAATCACTGATAGAAAGAAGAGAACAGAAAAAAAAGATGAGCAGAAACACAAGAACTACAACTGACTTCAGCCACAACCTTAGATGAAATCAGCTGAAGATAAAATAAGACATTGAATCTCTGGAGATCTCACCAGAGGAGAATTAAACAACTCCACAAACAGCATTACCAGCTTCACTTATTACTAACCAGACTGACTTTATTTCTGTTAGACATCTACAAAAGTTTTAATGATAATTAACAGAGGTTTAACTCTAACGTGTGTCACCATAACAGTGATTAGTGTTTCCAGTAGTTGGCCTCTTAACTCTTATTCTATCTTTTGTCTTTTTTGGCTAATGTGACAGTGTGTTTGTTAATCACTATTGTAAATCACTTTACAATAAGACCTCATTAGTTAACTTTAGTTAATGCATTAACATCCAAGGCAAGGCAAGGCAAGGCAAGTTTATTTATAGCACATTTCGTACACAATGGTAATTCAAAAAGAAATAAAAAAAATAATGAAGAAAAATAATCACAAAAATAAAACAAGCAATTTAAGAACTTGAAAATGAAAATGATTTAAAAATTGACTTAAAATGAATTTAAGAAAGTTTAAAAATAGAAAATGATTTTACAAAGTGTGAATGAACAATAAAAGATCAAAACACTTTTAAACAATATCTAGGGCATTTGTAGTGCAGATTTTTTATTTTTAAAAATGAATGTTTGAAGATAAACAGCCTATAAGTCTAAATATTTCAGTAGTTGGCTCTGTAATAAATACCATAGGAAAAAAACAAATCTGAAAAGTTATTTAAGATTATTTATGGTTTAGAAAGTAACAGCTGCTTTTTTTTTTACTGTGTTAACAGGGTAAGGGCTGCATTTAGCGCCATCTGCTGTCAGAGAGTGAATGTGATTTCATCTCACGTGTTCCTCCATGTGCTACTCATTTTACATCAGAGCCCATGTGCTCTTTCAAGTACCGGATACCGGCACAAGTCTAATCTCAACAAATTAGAATATGGTGACATGCCAATCAGCATGCTAATCAACTCAAAACACCTGCAAGCCTGAGCCTTCAAAATGGTCTCTCAGTTTGGTTCACTAGGCTACACAATCATGGGGAAGACATACAGTTGTCCAGAAGACAATCATTGACACCCTTCACAAGGAGGGTAAGCCACAAACATTCATTGCCAAAGAAGTTGGCTGTTCACAGAGTGCTGTATCCAAGCATGTTAACAGAAAGTTGAGTGGAAGGAAAAAGCATGGAAGAAAAAGATGCACAACCAACCTAGGATTGTCAAGAAAAATAGATTCAAGAATTTGAGTGAACTTCACAAGGAATGGACTGAGGCATCAAGAGCCACCACACAGACGTGTCAAGAGATTTACTGAACCACAGACAACGTCAGAGGCATCTTACCTGGGCTAAGGAGAAGAAGAACTGGACTGTTGCCCAGTGGTCCAAAGTCCTCTTTTCAGATTAGAGCAAGTTTTGTATTTCATTTGGAAACCAAGGTCCTAGAGTCTGGAGGAAGGGTGGAGAAGCTCAAAGCCCAAGATGCTTGAAGTCCAGTGTTAAGTTTCCACAGTCTGTGATGATGTGGGGTTCAATGTCATCTGCTGGTGTTGGTCCATTGTGTTTTTTGAGAACCAAAGTCAGTATCTCAACAAATTATAATATGGTGACATGCCAATCAGCTAATCAACTCAAAACACCTGCAAGCCTGAGCCTTCAAAATGGTCTCTCAGTTTGGTTCACTAGACGACACAATCATGGGGATTTTACCAAGAAATCTTGGAGAACCATTGTTCCTTCTGCTGACCTGCATTTTGAAGATGCTGATTTCATTTTTCAGCAGGATTTGGCACCTGCCCACACTCTCAAAATCACCAAAAGTTGGTTAAATGATCATGTTGGTGTGCTTGAAACTCACCAGACCTGAACCCCAGAGAGAATCAATGGAGTGTTGTCAAGAGGGCTTCCATATAACCTCAGCAGTGCCACAAACTGATCACCTCCATGCCACACCAAATTGAGGCAGTAATTAAAGCAAAAGAAGCATCTACCAAGTATTGAGTACATGTACAGTAATTGAATTTTTTTTTATTATTATCATTATTGGTCTTATGAAGTATTATAATTTGTTGAGATATTGAATTGGTGGTTTTTTGCTGAATGTGAGACTACTACATCAGTCTGTGTGCACTGAATTTATTTACTTTATTAAGTTTTCCACAACATTCTAGTTTATTGAGATGCACCTGTATGCCAGAGGTCTCTGTGCGACTGGTAAAATGGTCTCAATTTCACAGCAGTCACTTATATTATTATAGAAAGACTAAAAACTTTTGAAGAATTCTGTTCTGCTGCTGAGGGGTGTGACTTCTTCAGGGTCTGTGAGAATGTTTTTCTGTCTCTGGCAAGGTGTGACCCTGGACCACGAGATCCTAACAAACCAGAAGACAGTTGAGCTAGTGGAACAAATGAGAAAGAAGCCACCAGCAGTAGCTTGCAAAACCCACTAAAAGGAGCGTCATCTAAACAGAATGATCAGATAGTATCCATGAGCTTTTATTACACTACATATTTAAGCATTTTCAGACTTTTGGAAAACACTTGGAAATGCTAGTGTGGACAGAGACACATGACTGTTTATTTCTGTTTAATTTGCACAGGTATTGACTTAAACTTTGACTTAAATTACTTCAGACAAGCTGTTTGCTGATCGCCTGAACTTTGCTTGTTCCTGCTTTTGAGTTTGAAAATGTAAGATAAGCATAATCTTGTTTATTTTCGTTATGTAAAAGAGGATGGACATCAGGAAGCAAACTGTGATGAAGGTTAGGGGATGAGTCACGCACAACCAGATAAATATCACAGTTCACTTGTGTTGAAGACATTTTAAGGTCTACTATCGAGAGCTTTTCAGAGAACCAATGAGGAAAATGGCAATCAAACTAATTTTGTTCTGTTTGTGTTTGTGGCGTCTGGTTGGTGAGTTTGAAATGTGTTTTTATGGCTGAAGTTCTTTATGTGAAATATTCACTGTTTGCTTTAATTCAAAATCACCACAAAGATGCAGTTTTTAATCAGTTTGTGGTTTGGAAATTGATTACATTGAATCTTGTGTTTGTCCTACAGGTGTGTTTGGTGATGATGAAGTGAAGTCAGTGTCAGTGATGGAGGGAGATTCAGTCACTCTAAACACAGATCTTACTGAAATACAGACTTTTGATCTGATAATGTGGAGGTTTGGACCGAACGACGTGCTCATAGCTAAACTCATTGTAGGGTACATCTTTTTATATGATGGTATTGAGGGATTCGGGGACAGACTGAAACCGGACAATCAGACTGGATCTCTGACCATCACAAACATCACAACCACACACTCTGGACTTTATACAGTTAACATCTTTAGCCAAAGAATGATCAGATCTAGATTCAATGTTACTGTCTATGGTGAGTAACAGTTACAGTGTCATTTGTGCATCCAGCTTCATAAAAATACATTTCTTTAGGTGTATTTACCCAAATAATTATTTATATATGAAACAAACCATTTAAGATCACATGAACTGTCATTTATTTACTTTGTCCTTACGTTTTTAAATGGTCTCTTATTTTGTTATTTTATAAGGCATTTTCCTCTTTGACAGTGTAATCTTGTTAAATATGAATCGATTGTAAATCTTGAGAAATGAGTTAAAATGAACAGTATAAGTATTAAATACTAGTTCTCAATAAAAACACTGACAAATAAAACAGTCTTAATTATTGTTACTTACTGTTCATTTATGCTCTAATGTTTTCAGCTCGTCTACCTGTTCCTGTCATCAGCAGTAACTCTTCAAACTGTTCGTCATCATCATCATCATCATCATCAAATTGTTCATTGTTGTGTTCAGTGGAGAATGTGAGTCATGTGACTCTCTCCTGGTACAAAGGAAACAGTTTATTGTCCAGCATCAGTGTGTCTGATCTCAGCATCAGTCTCTCTCTACCTCTGGAGGTGGAATATCAGGAGAAAAACAGCTACAGCTGTGTGATCAACAATCCCATCAGAAACCAGACCACACATCTGGACATCAGCAAACTCTGTCAACCATGTTCAGGTACAGCAGAGCTGGAGTTAGCGTTTATTATGTTTCAATCGAAAAATGACTCATATATTTCAATTGCTGCTTTCAAATATTGTCAATCGCTGTCAAACCTTTTGCGAATCAATTGTTTGGAACCAGTGATTTGGAGCCACGCAATTTTAGTAAACGGATATTATTCATTATGAATTCCAGACTGTTTGGTGATTCAGTGAAATTATTAGTACACTTTTACTCAAAACTCACTTTAAACCCCGATCAAGTGTTTGTAATAACATCCTTTTGCAGTCACGGGTGGAATTTGGTCGTTAACTATTGTAAAAATATGCTATTTATATCCTTTTACAGCGCAGATTTTGCTTTAAACAGAGACATTCATATTAATGATTTTTATTTATCTATTAATTTATTTACTTATTTATTTAATTGTTTGCTGCTACAACAACAGATTTATATCCCATATTACTAAATTTGCTGATTGTTTCTGAATAATGTTCAGGTCCAGTGCATTATCAGTTCTCATGATGAATCTGCAGCAGATTTCTTTCACTAATTGTCATGTATTAGGTATTTTTTTTCTCTTTTAACTCTTTGTGTTTGTGTTTGTCTGACAGGAATCTGAGACGGCAGTGATGAACACGTGTTTCAGCTCTGAACAATGATTAAACTTTCTCTGATTCTATTTCTCACAAATTATGCTCTGATCACAACAATTTCATCTGCCTTTTACACTTTATTACTGATGTATATATAATGTGATTTTATTTTTTTTATATTTCCTCTAAATGATCTTCCTCTAATGAGTTTATTGTGATCCTGAATGAAGAATACTCTAGATTATCAAATAATGCTTTCTTTAGTATGAACATGTTTTCCCCCCTCTCTCCACATCCGCCTGCCCTTATTATTTAATATATACTTACTATTAATTGTCATTTGTTTACTCTGTTAACTAATTTATTAATGCATTGCCTCATTTTTATTTATTTATGGAATCATAACATCGGGTTTTGGGAAAACAATAACCAATGTAAAATGTGTTTATTTTCTTTAAAATAATCAGTGAATTTGTCAGAAGCGGAAGTCGTCATAGATCGGGAAGCCTCTAGTGGTGAATTGAGTCCACAGCAGAGCTGCGTTCAGCCCCGACAAACCACTGCAAAACGTTTTTTAAACGGAAACGGTGGTGCGCTGAACACCCTGTTCTGATGATGCAAGAGAATGCCATTCTTTCTGTTCTTCATGAAGAATTTTCTGAGCCTGATGAAATCTGTATAAATACATGTTAAATACGTAAAATACACTCAATGTGACAGTCACTGCCCTTGCTATCCTGGATAAAAGATGACATCCCAATAGCATGAAGGGTTTGTAGAAACTGTGTTTGCTAATTATTGTGATCCAACATTTGCCTCGCATTTCAGGATGAAAAGACAACCATTTCAGGTGAAGAATAATCCACTTCTTACCCCGAGACTGTGTTATGATCTACATGACCTTATTATTTTTATTGTAAGTATTAGGCTTATCATTATTGTTGATCACTGTTGTTGTGCTATGGTATTGTAATATTTACCATTTTATAATCAGAGGACTATAGAAAAGTTTATGAAAGTGTCACTCCGCAATAAAATAGCAAAATACATATATATAGTATTTTTATGTTCCATTAATCAGTATTTCGGACACCTTCCTAAGGAAAGGATATGAACCAGAAGAAATTGCAATTACTAAATGAAATTTACAAAGACTTCAAGAAGTTCCAGATCTATACTTGTGCTCTTATTATTTCAGTTATTTTGTCTTTAATGTAATTAATAATCTGCAACAAATATACTTGCTGTTGTGAATTTCTTTTTGAGGTTAATTACATTGTGCAGCTGTCTCTTTAATATCGCATGGTTTTAAACCAAACAAGACAAAATGCTTTAAGGCTTGTTTCTGATCCAGGCCTCTAAACTTCATTTTCTCCAGGATAAAAGAAGAAAGCTAAAATCTTGTTTCAACTAGAGTTTCAAAGAAGTTATTTTCTCTAGATTTGCCAAAATGCCACATTTCTATTAAACAATTACATTTACAGGTTTCTAAGTGTTTGTTCTCCATTCAATTGATGAATTTTGTTATAACACGACATGCAAACATTATGGATACCCTCTAAAGAAATACAAAAGGACATTTGTTTAACATTTGTTTCACACATAATCTGTACAGAAATCTGGTTTGACCTGTTAGTGGATAAACAGCTTTTGTATGGCGTTATTTTACTGACAAATGTCAAGAGCGCATCATTGTAGCACAAAAGCACATTAATAGCGAGTGCAAATCTAGTCCAAAAAAAAAGGTGAAGAAGAAATGGACTGAACAACAACCATAAAGTCAGTGACGATGAAAAAGAGAATGACGTGGTCTCCCTTGTTAGTGGTTTTTCAATGTAATACTTCAGACATGGGTCACAACGAGGGGTTCCTCATAGCGACCCCTAAAGGACGCAGTTTGAAGTTTCCTTGAAAGGAAAACTATGACACAGCAAGTTATGGTACATTAAAGACACACATATTTAATAATATATATTTTCTTAAAGACCTTAAAGACAGATGAGCTAGTGGAACAAATGAGAAAGAAGCCACCAGCAGTAGCTTGCAAAAACAACTAAAAGCTGCGGAGTCTAACGTGATTTGTGTATTGGACAATACATAGAATGATTATTTTAGTGTAATCTGGGAGCCAGATAGTATATCCATGAGCTTTTATCATATTTCACAGACTTATTCACAGATTTTTAGACTTTTAGAAAACACTTGGAAATGCTATTTTGGACAGAGACACATGACTGTTTATTTCCGCTTAATTTGCACTGGTATTGACTTAAACTTTGACTTAAATTGCTTCACACAAGCTGTTTGCTGACTGCCTGAACTTTGCTTGTTCCTGCTTCTGAGTTTGAAAATGTAAGAGATCAGGATAATCGTGTTTATTTTTTGGATTCAGTCACAACCAGATAAAAATCATAGTTCACTTGTGTTTCCGACATTTTACGCATTGCTATCGAGAGCATTTTAGGGAACCTATGAGGAAAATGGCAATCAAACTAATTTTGTTCTGTTTGTGTTTGTGGCGTCTGGTTGGTGAGTTTGAAATGTGTTTTTAAGTTCTTTATGTGAAATATTCACTGTTTTTTTTTTTTTTCAAATAGTTGTTCTGTAAACAACACTGAAGCCCAAACAGCAACAGTTTTGCTTCAGTTTGATTATTTTCATTAAGATTTTTCACAAAGATGCAATTATTAATCAGTTTTGTGGTTTAGAAATTGATTTTAATTGTAATTTCCAAACAGTTTGCTTTAGTAATCCATCATATAGTTATTTAAAGGTGTAACATTTAAACAGAAGAATCTTGTGTTTGTTCTTCAGGTGTGTTTGGTGATGATGAAGTGAAGTCAGTGTCAGTGATGGAGGGAGATTCAGTCACTCTAATCTCTAATCTTACTGAAATACAGAAAGATGATCTAATAATGTGGACGTTTGGACCGAACAACTTGCTCATAGCTAAACTCATTAGACTGTCCAGTACGATCTTTACATATGCTGTTTTTGCTGGAAGATTCAGAGACAGACTGAAACTGGATCATCGGACTGGATCTCTGACCATCACAAACACAAAAACCACAGATTCTGGACTTTATGAAATGACCAATAAAGGAAACAGACAGATCAAATACAGATTTCATGTTACTGTCTCCGGTGAGTCACAGTAGAAGTAGTTTACATGTATTTTTTTTTTCAATAAGCTAAAACAAACAAAACACTTACTCTTAAAGGGATACTCCATCCCAAAAATGAATATGTTGTAATTATTCACTTACCCTCATGTCGTTCCAAATCCGTGAAAGCTTTGTTCGTCTTCGGAACATAATTTCAAAAATTTTGGATGAAAACCAAGAGGCTTGAGACTGTCCCATAGACTGCCAAATAAATAACAGTGTCAAGGTCCAGGAAAATATGAAAGACATCATCAGAATAGTCCATCTGCTATCAGTGGTTCAACTGTAACGTTATTAAGTGATGACAATACTTTTTGTACACAAAGAAAGCAAAAATAACAATGTGATCTCATGAGAATACGTGTGTATTTTTACGTTAAATGTGGTTTCTACCACACGTACATTTAGTTACGTTTTCATGCACATAAAAACGTACAATTTTGACGTATTTATAGCAGTAAAACGTACAAATACTTACGTGTTAGCAGCTAAAAAAACGTAAATGGTCTAACGTAAAGTTTAAATGTATATGAATTCCCATGTTTTAATGTTAAAATTGTGGCTTTAATTATTTAAATCTGTTGTATTTAATTGTCATATAAATAAATGTTTTTATTGAATTTATTGAAAGCAGTTTACTCATCTACTTAATAGGAAATAACATTTCTGTGCATGCTGCAAACTCATTTAGGGGGATTACATAATGTTTAATGAGACTGCACTTTGAAACCTTAAAATGAATACAATTTATGTAATTGTTTAACCATTTTGTAATATTTTGCTGTGCGATTTTCTCCTATCCAATGACTGACAATACAACCATAGATACACAAAAGCACAGCATAAAATTACAAATCACATCCATTTTATTTGTTTGCTGTACTCCATATCTTTAGAATCCAGATGTTTGCAAGGAACATATCCAAATTCAGCCCTTTATCAATCGATCTTCATCTTCATTCTCAGCAACAGCGACCGTCACAGTCAAAGCCCGCGCTCGTTATGATTCGAATTTGAAAATAGCGCCAGTGCTCCACCCTCGAGAAACGTTACAACATGGTTTACGGCACTGATTCGAACACTCATTGGTTCTCACCTATTTCGTCACAGATTGTGACATGCCGTGTTTCAGTTGATAGACATTTGAAATCAGTACTGCGCCAGTGCGCCTTCACGGAGAGACAGATTCATAATTTTACGGATTAATAAATTAAATTCTGCTCTGTACTCTATAAAAAGTATTACCTCCAGAGAGGACGGCGACTGGAACTCATTATCATTTGAACTACTTTTGGGACCACTTTTGATATTTTCGCAACAAATAAATGATTAACGTTACGTTGGTCTGTTGTTCATTTATTTATAACTGTAACGTTATGTAGTTTTAAGAATTGGTCATGGGTAGGTGTAGGATTAACGTTAGAAGCTTAAAATAACATTTTAATGTTATATTTTTACTAAAATTGTCATTTTCCTACAAATTTCTGTCCATTATGTTTTATTCTTTTAACATTCTCTATAAAATGGGTATGTTTAGGTTCGGGTGGGGTTTAGGGATCTTACATTTATCAAAAAAAATATAAAAAGGGAAAATATACACAAGTATTAAACAAATTAATCAGATACACACTTAAAAGCAGCTTCATGAGCAAATTTCTATGGATAACTGACTGGTCAGAGAACACGTTCTATCTGTACGTATTTGAAACTGTTTTTACGTAAATTTAGATACTAATCGAACCTGTAATTACGTCCAGATAATACGTAAACGACACTGTAAATACATAAAGGCACATAAGTATTGGACAGTTTTAATTTACGTCTAAATATGTACGTTTTGTTTGTGAGATCAGGCTGAAAATAATTTATTCAACAATTTGTCTCCTTTGTGTCTCTCCAAATAAGTGTAGGGTCATTTTGGCAAATGTGAGCTGAACACAGATGGCCTATCCTCTTCTGTATCAGCCGTGCCACAATGATACATTTTTTACATGTATTTATGCTTTGGTTTGAAAGCAAGCGCGGAGTGTACACCATCTGCATACTGCTCAGATTTGCCAAAATGGTGCTACGCTGATTTGGAGAGACACAGAGGAGAGGAATTGTTAAATAAAGTTTTTTTATTTTATTTTTTTATTCCTGTACAAAACGTATTTTTCAACGCTTCATTACATTACAGTTGAATCACTGACGGCAGATGGACTAAAGAAGATGCTTTTCTGGACCTTGACACTGTTATTTATTTGGCAGTTAATGGGACAGTCACAAGCCTCCCGGTTTTTATCCAAAGTATCTTAAATTGTGTTCAGAAGACAAACAAAGCTTTTACTATTTTTTCTTTTAACTCTTTGTGTTTGTCTTTCACAGGAATCTAAGATGGCGAAGTGCACGTGTTTCAGCTCTGAAAAACTGAATAAAATCTGTGATTCTATTGGTTCACAAATTATGCTCTGATCACAACAATTTCATCTGCCTTTTACACTTTTTACTGATGTATATATAATGTGATTTTAGTTTTTTATATTAAGTGATCTTCCTCTAATGAGTTTATTGTGATCTTGAGTGAAGAATACTCTAGTTTATCAAATAATGCTTTCTTTAGTATAAACATGTTTTTCCCCTCTCTCCACATGTATCCGCCTGCCCTCTCAAATAAAGTTTTCTCCTTGATTTATTACATTATGTCGAGCGCCCCCTGGAGGAATACTTGTATATGTATATACACATTTTCATCAGAGCACAACATATTGAGCTTTACATTATTAAAACCTAATTTCTAACTTTATATTATTTATTAAGCTCATTTGTTACTATTTTATTAAAGGATTGCCTCATTTTAAAAATAAATATTTATGGAATCATAACATTTCATTTTGGGAAAATAATAATACATGTAAAATAAGTATTATTTTCTTTAAAATAATCAGTGAATTGGTCCATGTAGACAACAACTGGTTTACCTAAACCAACATAAACATCCAAATGTTGTAATGCCCAAATCAAAGCCAAAGCATCCATAATTCAGGTGATATGAATTAAACTTACGGAAGAGGAAACTGATAGGACGGACCACGCCCTCTTCATCGTCCTGTTGGAGGACAGCACCTGCACCAACTTGACTTGCATCCACCTGTAATGAAAGGCATCTCAAAGCAAGGACAGAAGAGCACAAAGATTTGACATTTTCAAAAACCAGAGCACAATTTGACGAACTAATTTTTCCTTTAAAAGATGAAGAAGAAATTATGAGAAAAGCAACGGTAGTACCCAACCAATCCTAGAAAAACACACAATTCTTTCTTTTTTTTTTTCAGGAAAATCACACGATACGTCATTCCCCTGCAACTGCTTCTGTGTACAACTGTTGGTGCAAGCTAAATTAAAGTGATAATTATGTTTTGTGTATGGATAGTTTTTCTTACAAAAATGCACCAATTCCATACAAGAGGCCTTTGTTCAGACCCCGTAGCCATGTGAGACACTTTTTTTTTTTATGGATGGCCGCTTTTAATTTACCTTATTTTGGACTGATGCATGTGTCACGGGGTGAAGAACCACTCGACAAGAGGTGCATGAATTAAATGCCCCGGAGGGTGGATTTATTGAAAAGTGAAGGGTGCCTGGTGAAGTGTCCTGATCCGCTTTCAGCTGGTTGGTGCTTCCCGTGTGCTCTCCGTGCTCTTCGGTGCCAATCAAGGGGAAAGCGGGTGTCCTGACATGCTCCAAAGTGTGTGGGCTGTCAGTCACTCGCTGCTTTCTGTGAAGATAGAATCGGCGTTCGCGTTGGCGGCCCCAGCTCGATGGCGGACTTCGAAGTGGAAGTCCTGGAGCGCTAGGAACCAGTGAGTCACCCTGGCGTTGGTGTCCTTGGCGCGGGCCATCCACTGTAGGGCGCGTGGTCGGTTACCAGGGTGAACTTGCGGCCCAGGAGGTAGTATCGGAGCTCCAGGACTGCCCACCTGATGGCCAGGGCTTCCTTCTCCACGGCGGCGTACTTCCTCTCGGCGGGGAACAGCTTCCTGCTGATGTAGATGAACGGATGCTCCTCACCTTCCTGGATTTGGGAGAGGACCGCTCCTAGTCCTGTGTCAGAAGCATCCGTCTGCAGCAGGAAGGGGCAGCTAAAGTCCGGGGCGCAGAGTACCGGAGAGGACGTGAGTGCTGCTTTCACCTGGGAGATGGCTTCTTCCGCCAACGGGGTCCAGCATACTTTCTCCGGCTGCCCCTTCCTGGTCAGGTCTGTCAGGGGGGCGGCTAGAAAGGAGAAGTTGGGGATAAAACAACGGTAATAACCCGCCAACCCCAAGAAGGCTCGTACCTGGGTCTTTGTCTCGGGTCTTGGTGCGGCGTGGATGGCCTCAACTTTCTTGTCTTTGGGGCCGGATGAGTCCTTGGCCGACTTGATAGCCCAGGTACTTGGCCTCAGAGAGGGATAGGTGGCATTTTTGGGGGTTGGCGGTAAGTCCAGCCCTCCGGAGCTCTAAGAGCAACCTCCGCAGACAATCCAGATGTTCGTCTCACGCCTCGGGGTGGACCACGACGTCATCCAGGTAGGCGGCCGCGTGAGCTTGGTGAGGCCGCAGGAGGATGTCCATCATCCGCTGGAACGTTGCGGGGGCCCCATGTAGGCCGAAGGGAAGGGTCCGGTACTGCCAGTGGCCACTGGGGGTGGAGAAGGTGGTTTTCGGCTTGGCGGCCTCGTAAAGCGGTACCTGCCAATAGCCCTTGGTGAGGTCTAGGGTGCTGATATACCGGGCCCTTCCTAGCCGGTCCAGCAGTTCGTCCACCCAAGGCATGGGGTACCCGTCGAATTCGGAGACTTCGTTCAGGCGGCGGAAGACGTTACAAAAGCGGAAGGTGCCATCCGGCTTTGGGACCATCACAATGGGGCTGGACCACGGACTCCGGGATGGTTCTATTAACCCCAACTTCAGCATCTGTTGGACCTCTTCCTCAATAGCCTGCCGACGAGCCTCCGGGACTCGGTAGGGCCGTTGCCTAACGACGACTCTTGGGGGCGTCCGGATATGGTGTTGAAGCACGTTGGTCTGCCCGGGAGAACACATCCTGGAACTGACTGACCAGGTGCTGCAGCTCCGTCTTCTGGGCAGCCGAAAGGTGGGGGTTGACATCCACAACCACGTGCTCGGTGAGGCTTAGGGCAGCTACTTGGTCCCAGGTCCCCACCCATTTCTTTAGGAGGTTGATGTGGTAGAGTTGCTCTGCCTGCCATCGTCCCGGCTGTCTCAGTTCAATCCTCTCTACGACCGAGTAGGGTCCCTTCCAGGAGGCTAGAAATTTGCATGCGGAGCTGGGGACCAGGACCATGACGCGGTCTCCCGGTTGGAACTCCCGTGGTTGGGCTGCCCGGTCATAACGACATTGCTGTGCCTGTTGGGCCCTGGTGAGGTTTTCCTGGACTAACGCATCACTCGGTCGATCCGTTCCCTCATTTGCCGGATATGTTCTATCACGGTACGATGCGGGGCCGGCTGCTGCTCCCACGCTTCCCGGGCCACGTCCAGGAGGCCCCGGGGTTGACGGCTGAACAGGAGCTCGAAGGGGGTGAAGCCAGTTGAGGCCTGGGGAACTTCGCGGATCCCAAAGAGCACGTAGGGGATCATGAGGTCGCAATCCCGCTTGTCCTCCGCCGCCACACGTCTGAGCATTTGCTTGAGGGTCTGGTTAAATCTCTCTACGAGGCCATCAGTTTGGGGGTGATAAACAGTGGTCCTCACACTCTAAAAATGGCTGGGTTAAAAATAACCCAATTGGCAACCCAGCACTGGGTAAATATTGGACAGAACACGTGCTGGGTTAAAGTAACCCAGCATGCTGGTTTACACATTTTAACCTAGCATGCTGGGTTATTTAGAAAACCCAAGTTAGAGTCATTTTTACCATTTGTGGGTTTGCATTTTTATGATTCTGGGTTATTCTTGCTGGGTTATTCTCATAATTTCACTTTTGCTTAACAAAGCAATCATGGATTAATAAATGAAGAATACAGGTTATTTAGACTGTTAAAAAATATTTTTAATGCCATCTGATATTCAAAAATGTGTACCAATGACAAACAACATGGAATTTTCCCTTTTTTTGTTTCCAGCAAATGCAAAAAAATAAATAAAATAAAAATCACAGAATTAGTTGAAATAAATAAGAAAATTATTTTTAAATGACCTGTCTAGCTGTTTAACTATTACATTTTGACATGTTTAGCTATTTAAATACACAGTGAAATGACATTGACAATTAACATTCTTTAAATTTAAATGTAAAATAATTTATAGATGTCCTTAAATTTATATCAAATATATAAAGACTCCAATGTAGGTAGATGTGCACTGCTTAGGGTAGTTCAACATATATAGTAAACCCAAAAATGAAAATTCAAAGATCTACTGTACACCTGAGAGCAGTGTACTCTGCTTTAGAGCCTGTCAACGGATGGACAATTTTTAAAAGGAATTGCAAATTATATTTTCAATTGAGTTTTCCACATGTGACAAATTGTGACAAAATCCAAACACAATTGCAAATCTTGAACAAAAACACTTTCAGAAACAACGAACAAAAATTACCTTTTCAGTTTTCATGAATGCACAGTGACTGCCAAATTTCAAATGGAAAAGCAAAGTCTGTTTGCAGCTGTATTTTCCATTTATTATGAGTAATAAGCCTCTCATATTGATCAAATACTGCATCATAGCAGCTTTACAGTATTAAATAGGAAAATAGTGTGTAATAATGGAAAGGGACAGCAGTCAACACTCAGTTTTCAGTTAAAGTCAGTTCATCATTGATTCAGTGATGTATCGTCCCTCTGTGCGATCAAGTCGATGATATGGCTTGATATTAATTGTCCCCAACTAAGGAAAACCAAGGAACCAAAACTCCATCGGTGATAGAATGGAGAAAAAAACCTTGGGAGAAACCAGGCTCAGTTGGGGGGGGCAGTTCTCCTCTGACCAGACGAAACCAGTAGTTCAATTCCAGACTGCAGCAAAGTCAGATTGTGCAGAAGAATCATCTGTTTCCTGTGGTCTTGTCCTGGTGGTCATCTGAGACCAGGTCTTTACAGGGGATCTGTATCTGGGGCTCTAGTTGTCCTGGTCTCCGCTGTCTTTCAGGGATATTATTTTCCACCATCTGATCTGGATGTGTACTGGATCGGGTGGCTACGGTGACCTCGGAATAAGAGAGAAACAGACTAATGTTAGCATAGATGCAACATAAGAACAAGTACATGAGGTGTTACTAATTACCATGTCTGTTTTTTCACTGTGTTGCACGTTACCTACCAAATTCAAAGGGAATCGCAATTACTTTAGCAATTTACTTTAGCCTCACATGGAAAACTGTCAATTTTTGCCAGAGGTGGGACCATACTATGGAGAGTGTTTGTATTGGAAGGTGATGTCACTCAAAGACAATTGTGCCAAATGCTTTAAACAATGGAGGTTAAGGCACTACTAAAGGCTGTTGCCACTCCGAGAGATGCGTGTTAAAGAACAGACAGTGCAACCCGGATCTCCCTCTATTCTTGGCACCTCACACAATAAATAATTCTGTCATTTTTACCCCAAATGCAACTACTATCCCCTGCTAACAGTTAGAGCCACATGGTACTATTGGTCAATATTCACCATTAACCAAATGCTTTTCACCTGAGGTATAAAATATAGGGTAAGATGCAAATAGGTAAATAAGAGTAGAACGGCAATGTTGTTTTGCTGACGTGCATCAGAGTGCAAACAGTGAGAGATTTGGGGTAAAAAATACAGAATATATCCCAATAAAAAACATGCCCCATAGTATAGTCCCACGCTTGACACAAATTGACAGCTTTCTGTGTAAAGCATCTGTAATTCAAATGCTTTTCAATTGCGTTTGGACTATGTCACAATGTATGCGTCCACATGTGGAAAAATGCAATTAAATATACAATTTGCAATTTATTTGGAAAATAGTCCAGAATATCCTTACCTGTCCATTGATTATGATCAATTCCTGAGAGATCTGCTGGCATTTTTAAATCACCATGACAATTGGATGGGGTTTTGTGGACTCTGCTCGGTTAAGGAATTCCATGTTTGTTCCAACCTTTAAAATAAAGTAAAAAAAAAAAAAAAAAAAAAAATTGTTATATCTAAGCAGAATATGATATACATAGGATATTGGCTGAAAGGTGTGCTTTCAAACTGTCTAATCAATGGGATGTTCCAGTTATTATAAATCACAGTTTTATGTTAATATGCTGGCTATATCAAACACACACAGTCACTGGCACAGACATTTCTATGACAAGTCACGCAGGTACTGGGTTACTCTGCAGCTTTAAAACAGTCCATATATAAACACTTATAGATGTAACGTTACCAAAGTGATAAGGACAAGTCAAAAACACGAGCTGGAAAATTGGTATAATATGATGTTTACGCTGCTAAATTAGGTACATTCTGAACACAAAGTTAGCTTTAACTATAGCACGAAATACAAATATATGTGCGTTTAAGTTACGTGAGGGTTAACGTTAGTTGATTATAACAGACAAGCAATTATGTAAAATGTATAATAAACACGAACTTACCGTTAGACGCATCAATAAGACTGCACTCGACGAGTTATTCTCTCACAAATGTATCCATGTGCTTTTCTGACAGGAAAAAACACATTTTGAATTATAATTTGTATGTAAAAAGACTTTATAAACCACAAAAGCATCAAAACACCTCACTAACGCGTCCTAAGTCAATCGATGTGCCTGCGCGCACTTTGAAATGCCCTGAGACGTCGATTCTTTTCCGGGAAATTTGTTCGAGAATTACTGAACCGGTTTATTTGAACTGGATCGTCGGTTCTTTTAGACCTGCAGTCCGACTATATTGTACGTAATTTGTATGATTTACATTTCGATATGGACAACTGCAGGCGTTTACATTAGAGCAGAAAGTCGTATTCACTTTTTGAACTCATTTGACTCACTTAAATGTTAAATTCGCTTTTCAGTGCCAGAAACGACTTTTTCCTCTATTTTCACAGGTATTCGCATATTACAGCCATCCGTCACTGTCTGAAACACAATAAAACTATTAATCTGTCGTCTCACGATTATGCGAGTCACGTAACGTAGGTTGGCCGTTTGAGGTACGTTAAACAGTTCATCATTTAACGTAAATAATGTTGGCCTGTAGACGATTAACAGTATTGTTGCCCGCAAAAAAAGTTATAATTCTGCCAATTTAAAATAATTATTAATGAAAACATTAAATAAACCTACCTTAAAACAGTTGAAAGCCGTCGCTTTGCCCCGTTGTTCTTCCAAAATGACAGTTGGGGAGCGATTTAAACATCTTCAAGGCAAAAGTGTTTAAAAAGAAATAAAATAACCCAACAAAATGACCCAACAGACTCAACCCAGCATTTTGGGTTAAAAAAAATAACCCAGCCGTTTTTAGAGTGCAACTGCTTCACCCGCAGCAGCCGGCAGAGATCAGCCATTAGCCGGGACATGAAGGGGGTTCCCTGGTCAGTCAGGATCTCGGCTGGCCAGCAGAAACAGCTCCTGGGCAATGGACTTCGCGGTGGCCTTCCGCACGGGGACTGCTTCTGGGTACCAGGTGGCATAGTCTACGATGACCAGGATGTGCTCATGTCCTCGGGCAGACTTCGGCAACGGCCCCACTATGTCTATTCCAATCCGCTCAAAGGGCACCTCGATGATAGGCAGCGGGATGAGCGGGCTGGGGGGAGGAGTCCTGGGCGACGTGGCCTGACAGGTCGGGCAGGCTTGGCAGAACCACTTTACCTCGGCGTCCAGGCCAGGCCAATTGAAGCGGTCGCGGATGCGTTGTGCAGTATTGGCTTCCGCAAGGAGTCCTGCCATGGGGTGGGAATGGGCCAGCTCTAGAATGGTCTCGGTCTTGGCTCGAGGCACAACTAGTAACTTTTTCTCCTCCCCCCTACGCTGGGCGACACAATACAGCAGGCCATTCTCTACAACAAAATGTGGGAGAGGATGGGGCCGGGGGAGGACGTCCTCTCCATCCACGACTCGCACCTGGCTCCTACAGTGCTTGAGTTGGTCGTCCTCCCGCTGTCCTCCCGCTGTTCCCCTCCAGCGGCCTGTTGGTAGACATAATAAAACAGAGGAGTAGATTGGGAGGGGGCCTCACCTTCTCTCCCACTGTCGGAGACGAGCAGGGCCGGTCGGCAGCGGGGTCCAGGCGGCCGCCTCGGTCTTTGACGGTTCCCCTTGGGGCTGGTAGGCTGGGTAGCAGTGGACAGCAGCTTCTCGAAGCTGGGCCAATCCCTTCCAAGCAGTACGGCAACTGGCAGGTCCTTCACCAGGCCTACCTCCACCGGCCAGGTGCCTTGGGGGAATGAAATGACCATCTCACGGGCCGGTACTTGGCGAGTGTCTCTGTGCACACAGGTAATCGGTAGGAAGTTTTTCTGGCCGCTTCAAGGGGCGCACAGCCGTGACTGGATGAGGGTGACCGCACTGCCTGAGTCCAACAGGGCCCGGAACCGTCTTCCATCCACCTTCATGTCTGCTTCGGGGGCTCCCGCCGGCACCCGTTGGTGAAGGATGCAGCCTGCCAGCCAGGCTCGCGGAGGCGACGGTGGTTCGGCACTTGGCATGGGCTCATCTTGCGGTGGGGGAACCGTCGGCCTGCTGACTGGTCATGCTGTGCCTTCGAGCGGGCGTCGCTCCTGGACCACCCTCCGGGGGAATGGCGGCAGTGAATTAAATGCCCCGGAGGGTGGATTTATTGAAAAGTGAAGGGTGCCTGGTGAAGTGTAAACCCGGAAAACCCACTTTCAGCTGGTTGGTGCTTCACGTGTGCTCTCCGTGTTCTTCGGTGCCAATCAAGGGGAAAGTGGGTGTCCTGACGTGCTCCAAAGTGTGTGGGCTGTCAGTCACTCGCTGCTTTCTGTGAAGATAGAAGAGAGGGGTTAGACCAGCGTTGCATTCGGTTCGAGAACCTCTTCTGAGTGTAACATGTGCTCCTTTTAAATGTGCTGGCTGATGGGGAGCAGCTGTGACCGATCAGCCGGTGATGAGGACGTGCAGGTGTTTTGCTTTGGTTTCCAGGGCGACGCTGATTCCTCTGGGAGTGCTCGTCACACATGCAACACCCACTGAGTGGCATTAAACAGCTTGAAAGGTCAAAGAAAAGTTTTTATATAACTCTGACTCGATTTGTCTGAAAGAAGAAAGTCATACACACCTAGGGTAACTTGAGCATTAGTATTTTATGGGCTAATTTTCAATTTTGAGTGACCTATGCCTTTAAGGGTCTCACCTCACTCATGGTATTGAGGGTGGAAGAGAGCACTGTTGATTCATTCTCCACACCTACAATCCCCACCAGAACTGAAACTCGAACCCTCAACCTTTTGGTTACAAGTCTGACGCACTTACCATTTTTTATTTTACTTTTTTATGTAAGTACTTGCAGTAACAGTAATTGGAGTGGCTCTGTAACTCAACACCGCCAATTGAGAGACATGCTGGTGCACAATGTGCTTTGCTGTCCCAACAGCCCGCTCTGCAGCCACATTTGACTGTGGGTAGTGGAAGCTGTTGTTAATGCGTTGGTTAAATGCTTACAAAAGTCTGTGAAGTCTATGCTACTAGACTGGGTAACATTGTCTCAATGAACTTCTTTTGGAATCCTCCATCACATGAACATCCCCTGCAGTTGAACTATAGCACCAAGAATGGAAACCCATACTCAGAACTTGTTTGTTTCGAGTATGGGTTTCCAAGCATTGGATCCTCAAAGGCCATGTGGTGGAAACATTGACACGTCTCCTCTGTTTGTTTAGTCAGCAGGCACAATGCACTTCTGAAACCATGTCAAACACACCAGGTATATGTTCTCTTGTGGTTTTGAGAAAAGCAGCTCATCAGAGCCTCACATACTGTACAATGCAACACCTGCAAAAAACCTAACTGTCATTCACTGAATGGTGGGCGATACTGCAAAATTTGAAATCGATCCGATACCAAATACATATAGGTTCAGTATTGACGATACCGATACCAATACGATACTTTTTACTTAAAATATAAATAAAAAATTTTGTGTACGGGAGTTCAGTAGGTCTATGTCATTATTTCTGAGGTGAATGAATGATCAATTATTTAGGCAATATTTTCTATTAATGTATTGAAGTCCACAAAATTATTAGTTATTAGGCACTGTAGAATGAATTCTTTACAGCTTTTTAAAATAAAACAAATCTCTCCTTTTTTTCTGGTTTTAGAAGCAAATGAATAATGTGCGCACAATTATTACCGAAGAACAAACGGACAACAAAAATACCTGTGCAATTACATTCCCTGAGCCCCCTTTCTGGACTTCAATGTGCTATCAGCTTCACTCACTCTGTTCACTGCTCCTCGGCGCGTTGTGTCAGTGAGTCACGTGACGACACAACAACGAATCACAGCAGAGCAGCAGGAGGGGGAGGAGTAGCAAAGTGGGCCAGGATGTGAAAGCAGCGTTTGCTCAGGATTGTAGAGGTAGAAGACACAAGCAAAGTATAATGAACGTAGATGAGATATATTTAAATTAAAATATCGATTCAATTACAATTGTATTGATCCGATACCGATACCAGTGTTGGCATCGATACTATTGATATTTAAATCGATCCGCCCACCCCTAGTAAGCAGGTCAGTTTGTGAGTTAAAGTTGAACCTGCTGTGGTCTGATTTATCTACATCTAATGTGGTTTGGTCTTCTGGTCTACAAGCAGGATCTGCGTAGCATCTATAGCAAGGCTGAAAGAGGTCAGTGGTTTGTGGGTGAAGTGTATCTTTAATTTATCCTCTGCTGAATATGAACCACATATATACTAACATTTTTTAAATTCTACTCCATACAAAAGGTATTTATAGCTAAATAAAATAATAAATTAACAGTTAATTAAAAGTCAAAAGTCCAACAAGATATTGTTATCATGCATCACTGATGGACTACGCAGCTAATCATATCAAAAAATCATTAGAAACTGATATAATCTAACACTCATTCAACTCTTCACTCTTCTGCTGTTCGTTTGCATACAGAGCAAGCTTTCACTTAAAAATATAGTTAGATTTAAATATTATATTTTTAATTTTATATAAAAGTTATATTAAAATATAAAAATAATTGATGATTTTCATGATTTCCTGTGTTAAAGGAAATGGTCATGTGAGAATAAACTGTGACAGAGGTTCAGTCTTGTTGGGGAAAGACCACAAACACACACAGCATCGGTTCAGTCGTGTTTCAGAGGTGTTAAGCACTGCTACTGTGGGCTTTTCAGAGAACCGATGAAGACAATGTTTCTCAAATGCGTTTGGTTCTGTTTGTGTTTCTGGCATCTGGATGTTGAGTTTGAAATGCGTTTTTATGGCTTCAGTTGGTTGCGTTCTGGTAACATGTAAGACTTCCATGTTAGAAGATATTTTGAAGCTGTAATCTGTGACCAACTCTGTTCTTCAGGTGTGTTTGGTGATGATGAAGTGAGGTCAGTGTCAGTGTTGGAAGGAGATTCAGTCACTCTAAACACTAGTCTGACTGAATTAATAAATGATGATCTGATTCAGTGGAGGTTTGGGATTGAAATCACTTTATTGGCTGAAATCAATAAAAGGGCCGATTTAATCACTGTATATGACGATGCTCATGGTGGGAGATTCAGAAACAGACTGAAGCTGAACAATCAAACTGGATCTGTGACCATCACAACAACCCATTCTCACTCCAAAGGCGTCAAAAACCGAAGCATGGTCAAGCGCCCCTAGCGTCACTTTTATGACGCCAAATGTGCCTCTCGGCGTCGACTATCGAAGCACTACGACCTTCATTGCTTTCAGTGGGAAACTTTTGGCGTCAGAATTCGACACGAGGACATGAGATGTTTATCGCTATGAAATCACGTTCAAGAAGTCTCATTCAGCACACATCGCGCGATACTTGCTATCAGTTCCACAGTTTGGGTGAGTAGTCGTATATACGCTCTTTTAATGCCTTTTATCAAATGTATTCTGTCTTCTTTATTAATCAGATTAGTGCCATATGTTTAATCGCTGTATTATATCGGTCATCCACGGCTGTCTTTGAGTTTCATTGCGTTTAAATAAATGAACACAGCTGCTAATTAGTGTGATTAAACTCTATCTGTCACGTGACGTGCCATAGACCTTCGATTCCGTTTTATATTATTATTAATTTCAGGATCAATGATGTAAGTTGTATTTGTAGTAAAATCATGGTAATCACGACACAATAATAAATGAAATGTGAAGTTAAAACACAGTAAATGGGACATTAGTAACTGTAACTGTAGTTTAACTATGATATATTAATAATCAATATATCATAATAAACAACAATACAATAATCACCAAACCAGCTATGTTTGTATCACTGTATTGCTAGTGTTTTTATGTGCTTTTATATGACAGATATCACAGTAATCATGTGTTCTGTACCATGCTTTTAATACCTTTTAATGTGAATCCAAAAAAAAAAAAAAAAATCAAATTAAAAATAAATAATAAAACATGTATTTTTCCATCTTGCAGTTCATTCATATCAGTTTATATATATATATATATATATATATATATATATATATATATATATATATATATTTTTTTTTAATATATATATATATATATATATATATATATATATATATATATATTTATTTTCATATATATATATATATATATATATATATATATATATATTTATTTCATATATATATATATATATATATATATATATATATATATATATATATATATATATTTATTTTATATATATATATATATAACATTCTGTATATAATTAAATTTTATTTTCTCTCCCCTTTTTTATTATTTATATTTTTAGCTGAAAAGACGTAAAGGCAGTCAGCCCAGTGGTGTTTCTGGAGAGGGATTCCTTCAGAAATGGAGAAGACAGAAAGCTGCGGAGGCAGATATTTGCAGCAGTAAGTCTGTGATAGTTTGTCTCTTTTATCAAAAATTCCTGCTGTTATAATTTGTACAGCATTTGTTGTTTCTTAAACTGTTGCACTGTCCAAATACCCACACTTGCCATCTTTTCACTTGACCACTTGATTACTTATTTGAAGTCTTTCCTGTATTTGGCCTAGTGTTCAAGTGAGCATGATGACCACAAGTGTGTGTCAAACTTTTCATGACCTGATGACTGTGTTTCCCAATCCTGATCCTGGAGAACCCCAGCACTGCACGGTTTTGGTGTCTCTCTTATCTGCCTTGGAGTCTTCACTGATGAGCTGATGAGTTGAATCAGGTGTGTTTGATCAGGGAGACATCTCAAATGTGCAGTGTTGGGGTTCTCCAGGACCAGGATTGGGAGCCACTGCCTTATGGGACACTTATGTGTTTAAAGAGATTTTTAATATCTAATTATCAATATTTCACATACTGTACTAAACACATCACAGTCTTAATAATCCAGTTTAACACTTGTATGATATTGTACAAGCCCCAGGACGGTCTCATCTGACACTATCAAAAGAATTCATATGACTATAGCTTGTTATTAATTACTTGCTTTCAATAATGGATTCATTTAACATTTAATTTTACAGCATCTTTACAGAGGCTGCTTTTATGGTCTAAACAAAACACAGTGTAATGTATAAGTTGAATGTAATGTAATATTTCTGTTTTACAGGATTGTTTGAGGATAACACAGCAGTTCTCCATCACGCACAAGGACTCACCTCGTTAACTCTTTATCCCCCACACACACAGATATGGTCCCTGGATCAGTGATTAGACTTTGCAGTGGTTAGATTTTTGCAGAAGATGTAACTTTGTTTTATTTATAAGCTCATAATGAATACATTACAGAACCAGTGATGAAAACAATAGTTAAAAATAGTATTTTTCGTATTGATAAAGCATTTTGTTCTCTTTTTCAAGCTTCATACAGTGAACTTTTTAGACTTTAATTAAGAGTTTTAGTAAAGGAGATATTCATACACAGTCATCCCCTAGCTCCAGTCATGAAGTGAATTCATGATGTTATTGTCAAAGCTAGCAGGTGTTTGTTTTCCTGAACACTTTCTCTGTCTTCCATTGTTCAGACAATCAGTGTTTATTTGATGCTGTGCTGATTGAGTTTTATAGATGATATTGCACACTTGACATGCATGTCTTCATGGTGTTTTTTTTGTGAGTTTGAAACATTTACATTGTGTTGTATAACATTTTGGTCAATTTAATTTTTTTAATAAAATTGATCTTTTTCCAGTGTTCTCTGAAAGACATACTGTATTTACTGTTTTGTTTTTTAATAAAAGCATTTTCATTTGCATACTGAAAATAGTTAATGTTTACAACATAACTGCCTTTTTATTCTTTATGGTGGCAAAAACGAGCTTGGTGACAGAGGACGCAGTGTAGTAATTTGGGCATGTTGTCTTTAAATGAGTTTGACATATCAATAAATAATGGAAGATCCTTACAAAAATATGCATGTTTATTATGCTTTATGTATTTATTTGTTCATTCATTCATTCATTAATTTATAATTTCTGTTTTTATTCCTAGGGTTCAAATGGTAGAGAATGGTAAATCACAGAAACACAAATGTGAACAATTTTAACTTTAAAACACAATGTAATATACAATGTAAATTTTAGAAGCACGTCATTTGATTAGTAAATATATTTGTCTTTGGTCAAAAAAAAAAAAAATACAAATCTTAAAAATGTGTCTTATATTTAATGAGAGGAATCTATCTGTTGGATACAACTGCGACTGCTGGGCATGTGCACATCAATATTGCCCAATTTTTGTCAAGCTGAACAACGGAGGAAGGTGAAGACGTTAATAAAACAGAATCTAATAAGTAGCAAGCTTAATCTATTGTTAACCGAATCTATCCCTTCAGCCGAAAAACGAAAGACATCTGTCATACATGGATAAGGAAGTGTGACGCTGCTGCTCAGCTTAGATGTCATTGGCTATGACTTTTCAGGACAGTCTGTGGTTGGACTATCTTTTAACCCATATTAAACAGCGCATCATGTTAAAAAGTATGTTTTGCTCCTATCATCACATTAGTAATATATTAAGTCAACAATGAAGTGTTGCTATCTTGAGAAAAATGACATCTCTAGCGAGATCCTAATCCTAAACCCTAAGCATAACTTCAATGAACTACAAAAAACAGCCCCCTAGTGTTGCCTTTCTATAGATAGAACGACGGAGGCTTGTGGGTAATGTAGTTTAAAACTTTTTATTAACGAAACTAAATAAATTATTTATTTTAAGGTAAACTGGATATCTAAATATGTTTATTGTGCAAACATCTGTGATATATTTGAGAGGCAGGCTGAAATGTGGTATTTTACAGTGAGCAATATTTAAAATGCTTTTATGCCAGCTTTCCACTTATTTCTGAAAACTGAGCTCAACATTATTTTATCAGCATAGCATAAGTAATAATCCTGCCCATTTTCTCTTTGATATGTTAATTGCACTCTGATTTACAGCCATTTGAAATGCACAGTTTTGGGCTCTTCCGGGGGGTGCTACTGGGCCCCTGGGGTTAGCAGGGCAGTAAAACCTACATATATGTATTCTCCTCATCATGAACAACAATCTGAGCTGAGTCACATTTATATCTGACAGTTTTCACAGTCCTCTGTTTTCTATTCTATTCATCATGACTATTATACCTTTTGACAGGACATTGTGAGGCCATCTGATGAAACATGGAAAAATTAGAAAGAAATGATTTAATAATGAAAATAATAGATTATTTCTTTGATTTTTGAAGTAAATGGCAAGAAATATAATGGATGAACCTGCAACAACTTGCCATTATCTATTCCCCACTGTAAAGCAGTAATCAAGGACAATGTATACACATTGTGATACTTCACTATTACACAAGGACAAATTCATGCAGTGCTAAGAATATTAATTTATATATATATATATATATATATATATATATATATATATATATATATTAGCATTATATATAACTAATTAGCCGAAATCAGTGTAAAAATGTCCTCCTCACCCCTGTATCTTGCTCCTCAGGTGCTGGACATCAGTAATGTGCCTGCTCTTGGTTTTAATGCAGTACAAGATCCACGTTGATCATTCCTGCTACATTCTCAGTTATCCCTCAAGTGTTTGTAACAATAAAGCCCATGGCACCATCTTGTAATGCAGAATAATTAATCTTGTAACTCCCTGTATTTCACAAAAAATGTGCATATTTGTTACTAAAATATAAAAAAATACTTTCTGGTGTACTGATGTCCCAGATGTTATTAATCCGATCAAAAATGTTCATGTCTTAAATAAAAAAATAATCCCAATAATTAATATGTCGTTTTTCCAAGTCTAAAATAAACACATATGAGCCTACCTAGTAAAATGATGTATTTACCAAGAATCTTCAGAACACAATATTCACCATTTTCATTTTATTGAAGCATAGACTATAAAGTTGATAAAGTAGCATCAAGACAAATAAGATTCAATGAAAATAATTATCATCAAAGATACATTAACCTCATATATAAATCAGTTCCCACGGATGAGTGATGAAATGTCCTTAAAAGTCACACAGTCCCATCCAGTCAACTGTGATAGAGATCATGTGATACATATAAGACATGTGATACTGTTCCAGAAAATAATGATTCCCATCATCACATCTAAACTGGTTTCATCTCCCCATTGTGATCTTCTTCTCTCGTGTCTGGAAACAGTTTGTGGTTGATGTCCAGCACTGATGAGGTGTAGCTTGTTCTCAGCCAGAGGATCTCTCAGTCCTAACATCCCAGACCTGGTCAAAGTGAAACACACAATGCAGAAGAAGTTGTTTAATGGACAGAGAGCGCAGCTTATGTTCTGTGTGGTTTTAGCAGTGTGAGCAACTATGACCCTTGTAGTACTGTACACTTACCATTCTTCAAGCTGGTTTGAGACCTTTTGAGAAGCTTTTTCTCTGAAGAGAATTTAGCACATCTTCTTCTTTCACTCCTTTCAAGAGCAATCACTTGGTCAAAACCCCTCATTTGGCTGATGAGATCATCTGTACAAATAAAAATACTGCAATAAATATGTCATTCTGCAAGAATTAAGAAAAAGTTACAGAAGCAAAGGTCTTGCTCATGAGACATTAGCATGTGTAGTTCTCAGAGACTCTAGAATTCATCTATTGTTGCAGTAAATGTGTTTCTTCCTCTAGAATCTTTCTCCAAAGTTCCTGACTTCTCTCACAAATGTGTTTTAGTCTGTGCAGTGGTAAGGCCTGGCTTCAAACCCAATCCACTATCAATTCACAATTTATAACATAACATTTATAAAACAATGAAATAATGTCAATTGGTGTTTATATCAACTAAACCAATTTCATGATACTTGTCTGCTTTTTAAAACAGGTGGTGTGTTTTTAAAAACATAATATTAAAAATGTCCAGTCACACTTTGCTAACATGCTGTAATTGTAATAGTATAAAACGAAATCAAGGCTGACATGACCAGTTCTGTGAGAGATCATCATAAAATGTTGTATAACATTGCTTCAACACACACATACCAGAGGACTTCTGTTTGTTTGAGCTCAAGATGGCCGTCTTCATTTCTCATCCTGAGCAAATCATTTCCTTGGTCTTCCTTCTCTTCTGGTGAAACAAGAAAATCTCTACTTACTCTCTGAGCAATTAATATTGCTCATTAAACATAATTAAGTTAATTTAAAGTAAGATTCAGACCAGAGCATTTGATGAGTAAATGTTGATTAAAAAATATTCTAAACAAATGTACCTGGGAAGAGCTGATCATGGCAAGATTCGCTGAGACTCAGTAATAGCTCTTTTAGTTTTTAGGAAGGTTTGTGAGGGTTGGCTCTGAGTGAGCTGTTGAGCTTGATATTTTAGACCTGAAAAAGAAGAACAGCATTATCTGGAAAAAATCCTGTAAGACAGAAGGAAGGACATATTATTAATTACGTGCAGCTTGTACATTACACCTCTGTAAAGATGCTGTAAAATTAAATGTTAAATGAATCCATTATTGAAAGCAAGTAATTAATAACAAGCTATAGTCATATGAATTCTTTTGATAGTGTCAGATGAGACAGTCCTGGGGCTTGTACAATATCATACAAGTGTTAAACTGGATTATTAAGACTGTGATGTGTTTAGGGATCATTTTTAAGACTTTGACCCTGTCCAGATACCCACACTTGCAGTCTTGGCCACTTTGAGAGTGTGTGTACAATGACAGTGTGTGAACGAGACTGTCCCCGGTCTTAATAATGCCAAAGCACAGCGTCCTTAACACACACGTCCGGAGCGCTATACAAAGCTTAGTGTATCCCATCATGCATCATGTTTTGGAATAAATCGTCAGACTTTTTGCCGAGATCTCACAAGAGGTCACGGAAAGCTGTCCAATGTACAGTATGTGAAATATTGATAATTAGATATTAAAAATCTCTTTAAACACATTAAGTGTCCCATAAGGCAGTGGCTCCCAATCCTGGTCCTGGAGAACCCCAACACTGCAACATTTGAGATGTCTCCCTGATCAAAACACACCTGATTCAACTCATCAGCTCATCAGTGAAGACTCCAAGGCAGATAAGAGAGACGCCAAAACCGTGCAGTGCTGGGGTTCTCCAGGATCAGGATTGGGAAACACAGTCATCAGGTCATGAAAAGTTTGACACACACTTGTGGTCATCATGCTCACTTGAACACTAGGCCAAATACAGGAAAGACTTCAAATAAGTAATCAAGTGGTCAAGTGGAAAGATGGCAAGTGTGGGTATTTGGACAGTGCAACAGTTTAAGAAACAACAAATGCTGTACAAAATTATAACAGCAGGAATTTTTGATAAAAGAGACAAACTATCACAGACTTTACTGCTGCAAATATCTGCCTCCGCAGCTTTCTGTCTTCTCCATTTCTGAAGGAATCCCTCTCCAGAAACACCACTGGGCTGACTGCCTTTACGTCTTTTCAGCTAAAAATATAAATAATAAAAAGGGGAGAGAAAATAAAATTGAATTATATACAGAATGTTATATATATATATATAAAATAAATATATATATATATATATATATATTATATATATATATATATATATATGAAAATATATATATATATATATAATTATATATATATATATATATATATATATGAAAATAAATATATATATATATAATATATATATATATATATATATATATATATATATATATATTTAAAAAAATATATATATTTATATATATATATATATATATATAAACTGATATGAATGAACTGCAAGATGGAAAAAATACATGTTTTATTATTTATTTTTAATTTGATTTATTTTATTTTTTGGATTCACATTTAAAAGGTATTAAAAGCATGGTACAGAACACATGATTACTGTGATATCTGTCATATAAAAGCACATAAAAACACTAGCATTACAGTGATACAAACATAGCTGGTTTGGTGATTATTGTATTGTTGTATTGATTATTAATATCATAGTAAAACTACAGTTACAGTTACTAATGTCCCATTTACTGTGTTTTAACTTCACATTTCATTTATTATTGTTGTGTCGTGATTACCATGTGATTTTACTACAAATACAACTTACATCATTGATCCTGAAATTAATAATAATATAAAACGGATCGAAGGTCTATGGCACGTCACGTGACAGATAGAGTTTAATCACACTAATAGCAGCTGTGTCATTTATTTAAACGCAATGAAACTCAAAGACAGCCGCGGATGACCGATATAATCGCGATTAACATATGCACTAATCTGATTAATAAAGAAGACAGAATACATTTGATAAAAGGC